>NW_016107474.1:1020259-1079468 GCF_001604975.1 Cebus imitator | reverse complement strand
CTAAGATAGCCAAGCCCCTGTATGCCTGCGCTGGAGGAAATCAGCCCCTGACATGGACAGAGATGGAGCAACAGGCTTTTGACAAGCTCAAGACTGCCCTGACTGCAGCCCCAGCCTTGGCATTGCCAGACATCTCTAAACCTTTCCAGTTGTTTGTGCATGAAAAACAGGGAGTCGCTAAGGGGGTGCTCACCCAAACATTGGGACCCTGGTCCCGACCGGTTGCCTACCTTTCAAAAAGACTTGCCCGTAGCCTCTGGGTGGCCAGCTTATTTGAGGTCAGTGGCAGCTACGGCCCTGTTAGTCAGGGAGGCGAACAAACTGACCTTGGGGCAGGAGTTGAACTTAGTGGCACCCCACGCGGTGGAGTTGCTACTCCGTGGAGCTACGGGAAAATGGATGTCTAATGCCCACATAGCCCAATACCAGGCCTTACTTTTGGACCAGCCCTGCATAAATTTTTCAAAAACCACAGTTTTAAACCCCGCCACACTGCTACCTGACAGCAAGCCAGAGAAGCCCATACATGACTGCCAACAGACAGTAGATGTCCTCCATGCTGCACGACCGGATCTCACCGATGTCCCCCTGCAGAACCCAGAGGAGGTACTGTATACAGATGGCAGCAGTTTCATGGTCGACGGAGTCAGGTACGCCGGGGCAGCTGTGGTCACTCTAGAGCGGGTTATCTGGGCCCAGGCTCTTCCACACGGAACCTCAGCCCAAAAGGCAGAACTTATAGCTTTAATAAAGGCCTTGGACTGGGCGGAGGGAAAAATTGTTAACATCTACACGAATAGCCGGTATGCTTTTGCCACGGCCCATGTGCATGGTGCCATTTATAAAAAAAGAGGATCGCTTACCTCAGAGAAAAATCATCAAAGACAAAGAGAAAATCCTAACTCTACTAGAAGCTATATGGAAGCCTAAGGCAGTGGCATTAATGCACTGCAAAGGACACCAGAAGGGAGATTCACCAGAGGCAAGGGGAAATAGGGCAGCTGGCCTACAGGCCAGACAGGCAGCCTTGGGGCCAGTAAAACCTCTGACTCTTCTTGTGACTCTGCTGGCCCCAACCCTGCCTCCTACCCCAACGGATTTGCCTGAGGAAGAAAAACTTTGCCAAAGAACAGGGAGGACAACAAGATTCCACAGGATGGTGGACTCTACCAGACACAAGGATTATGCTCCCCGAGGCTCTAGGACAGGCTCTAGTTAAGGACACACACCAGGCCACTCACTTAGGACAAACAAAACTCACTGAGCTGCTGAGGGCCAGATATTACATTCCACACTTACATGAGATTGTTAGGGAAACTACTACTCGTTGTGAAGTTTGTGCCAGGGTAAATCCAGGAGGCAGTAGGCCTAGTCAGGCAGGGATAAAACTCAGGGGTACTAGCCCAGGGGAACACTGGGAGGTAGATTTTACTGAAGTAAAGCCCCCAGTGTGCGGCTATAAGTACCTCCTTGTGTTTGTAGACACTTTCTCTGGATGGGTCGAGGCTTTTCCTACCAGGTCAGAAACCGCACTGGTAGTAGCGAAAAAATTGTTACAGGACCTGGTTCCTCAGTTCGGCTTGCCCCTGACACTGGGATCAGATAATGGCCCTGCATTTACAGCTCAGGTTTCACAGGGTCTGGCAAAGGCCCTGGGCATATCCTGGAAACTGCACTGTGCCTATCGCCCCCAGAGTTCAGGGCAGGTTGAAAGGATGAACCGGACCATAAAGGAAACTTTAACAAAATTCATTCTGGAGACCGGTGAAAACTGGGTCAACCTGCTTCCTTTTGTTCTTCTCCGTACCCGATGTACTCCCTATAAAAAAGGCTTCACTCCTTTTGAGATTATGTTTGGGAGGCTCCCTCCCCTACTCCCCAAACTTGCGAATGTCATACATGCTGAAGTCCATAACCATACACTCCTTAAGTCCTTGCAGGCACTCCAGTCTGTTCAGTCCCAGGTGCACACGCTCATCAGGGAGACTCAATCTACCCCAGTGGATTTCACTGACCAGCCGGTACACCCCTTCCAGCCAGGGGATGAAGTCCTGGTGAAAAGATTCACTGCCTCCGACCTAACTCCTCGCTGGAAAGGACCCTACACGGTAATCCTGGTCACCCCCACAGCAATCAAGGTGGACGGACTGACTGCCTAGATTCACCACTCACACGTCAAGACTACCCCCCAAATGCAGGATGGGAAGCGGTTCCATCCTCAACGGACCCCCCAAAGCTAAGACTATTGCGCCGTTCTCGGTCATCATCCTAATCTCCCTGATTCCTGCAACCACCCTCCGAAAGGGACCCTCCTTGGCACCCACCTACTATCGATGGGTCATCACTAAGGGCTCCACTGGAGCATATGTTAGTTCCTTAACCGGAAAGGGATCCACCCTAGTCAACCTAACCCTGGAGTACACTCCAGAGACCCCCATTACCTTTTCCCTGGACCTCTGTGCCCTCCTGGGCCCCCACTTAAATTTCAGGACAAGTGGAGGTATAGCTGGGTGTGGCAGTTTAGGGGCAGAGCGACAACTCCAGACCATGGGGTTATATCTGTGCCCAGGATCCACCCCACCAAAAAGATGAAACTGTGGAGACTTAAATGAATTCTTTTGCCCCCATTGGGGTTGTGGAACTATCTCCACTATAACAGGATATACTGCAAACAAAAACTCTCATTTTCCTCACCTGAGACCCTTCCATAAACCCCTGGCTAACATTCCTGCTCACTGGATTAGCAGGACCCTTGGTGCTAATGGTCCTAGGATTAACATTTAGACCATGCCTTTTAAACATGCTCCTCAAATTTATTCAGGAAAGAATAGACTCGGTCAAATTGATGGTTCTGAGATCCAACTATGGGCCCTTGTGTCAAAAAGAGGAAACCTATTAAAGATTTAATACATGTTAAAAGAACAGGGAGGAATGTGATATTGTGCTGGCCTAGAGCCAGAACCGAAGCAAAACTATTTTATAAAATGCAAAACTGTTTTTAGATAAGTTGAAATGGCTGCCCCATTCTCCTTACAATAACTACTGTCCTTGGCCTCTGTGAATAGAACTGCCAGTTTGTTCCTCAAAACTATGTAAAGCTGCTTACCTTTTCTTATCAGTAACTGCTAAAATCTGTGACTTCTATCACCACCCAGACGATGTGTAAACAAATGTATATCCTGACTTCTGTAAACCACTGAGGTAACAAACAGAATGACAAAAGTCCCCTAGCCCTTGGAATGTCCGGAGACCCCCGCCCTTGTCTCCACCCAGGAGGTAATTTACAGAATCCACTAGCCCTCGGAATGTCTGAAGCCTTTTCATCCCCATCCCCGCCCCTCACCCCCACTCCCAAGGTGGTTTTTCGGGTATAAAAAATCGTGGCACCCTCCTGTTGCCACCACAGGTTGGAGAGACGTGAGTCCTCTGTGGTCGCCGGCATAATAAATGACCCTACAATCTGGCATACTTTTGTCTTGTGATAACTTTCTACGCTCGGTCAAATACAACACTTGGGTTGATTTGGAGAAATCATCTTCCTCCTACATGAGTATCTCCCCAAGTACCTGCTTGAGGAAGACTGGGAACCCCAAGTTATATTTCTAAGCTAAATACTTCTCCCCCTTCCTTAGGACAATTTTTAGATGATTATCAGAGCTTCTAACTGAAGTTTAGAAATCTCAGCTATTCAGTTTTACTTAGCCAAGTGATGAAAACATCTATTCAGAATTCTAAAAGCAAGAAAGGTGGAGAAAGGAAAAACATGATGGTCTTTATCGCTAACAAAATGTGCAGAGCAAAATTAAAGCCAAGTGTGAAAGTTCCTTGCTATCTTATGGTTGCGCCTTTGCAGAATACTAATGCAGCTGTGGGAGGCTATCGGTCTGGAATTCTGCCTTCCTCCTCCCTGCAGCCAGGTGATAAAGCCCCTCCTTAAAGACCCAGAAGCCTGAGGAAATTGAGGCCAAGCGTGAACACAGCAGGATCTGATTTTCTAGGCCAGAAATTCGTGTTAGGGAAAACTTAGGAAGCCTTTCTGAAATAACTTTTCTTCTTCTGTATAAGAATGATTTGGGTAGGTGAAAACAATGCAAACATTTTATAAATCAGGTGCTTAAACCTCTGGCAGCCTCAGTTTCTTCAGCTGCAAAATGGGAAAACTATTATCAACTGTCAGTGTTGTGTGAGGATTCAATGAGAGAACAGGAGCTGGCGTGGAAGGAGGTCACACCTGGGAGTCTATTCAGACTCCACTGCTATGGAAAATATTAGTTTAAAAATTAAGAATTAAAAAAATAATCCCTGAGAAGCAAAGTCTTAATTAACTAGCATGGCCTTATTTGAAAATATTTGAACCCAGTGGTTCCTGAATATGAATAAACACTGCCATCATTTCTTAAGAGCTTTAATTTCCTACCTGCAACCTGGGAACAGAGGACATTTGGTGCATTTTTGGAGTCCTCCTAGAACTCCCTCTTCATCAGAGGAAAGTGCTGATTTGCTGATTTGGGGAACTGGAAGTATCTGCTTGCATCATGGACTTCTATTTCCATCTCTAGGGACTCAGGCTTCTATCCACTACAGACACTTAAAAAGCAGCTAATATTTGGTTGAAATTTTATACCGTCAGGCAAAACTAACCATGAGAATATTTTCATTTAGAACAGAATATTGCGAATGAAGCTAATTAATTTGGCAGACAGAGATTTAAACTGGTTTCAGCCCACTGTCCCACAAAGATCTGCCACGCTACTCAAAACATTATGCTCCTGCTCACTAGATGTTATTATTAAAAACAGCATCAGTATAGGGACATAGGCAATGATAACCAGGAAAATTCTCTGGGCATGATGACTGGCTCTTCATAAGAGAAACTGTGCAGGCAGATGAGAACATGGTTCTGGTGCCCAGTGGCTGGGTCGTAAAGCCTGGTTCTGCCACTCACCAGGTGGCTACCCTTGGACATGTTACTTAAACTCTGGGTCAAGAGTTAAAAAAATCTTTCCAGGTGATTCTAAGGTATAGGAAAATTTAAGAAAGTATTGTCCTAAGGCAAGTTCCTTACCATGTGTAAACCTCAGTTTCAGTATCTTTAAAATGGGAAAATCACAGCATGTACTTCATGTGATGGTGCTGAAGATTAAATGAGATAATGAACACTCAGGGCTGAAGTGCTTAGTGTATTGCGTGTTGCCTAGCAAGGGATCAATCAATGTAAGCCTCTACCATCGTCATCATCATCACTGTTCTCATCATTATAACTGTCATCCTTCTTCCCATCACCACCACCTTTGTCACATCAGCAGCCACAGCCACATCTTCCTTGTTGCTACTGGTATCTTCACCATCATCAACCTCACTATCGCCATCTTTGCCATGATGAGCATCACAGTCGTCATCAGCCCATCCTCATCACCATCACCTTCACCACCATCTTTGCCATCATCATCAAAATCACCACCACCATCTAACTCTATAGGAGGTATCATTGATTTTTTTTTTTTTTTTTGAGACAGGGTTTTTACTGTGTTGTCCAGGATGGAGCACAGTGGTACAATCTCGGCTCACTGCAACCTCAATCTCCTGGGCTCAGATGATCCTCTCACCTCAGCCTCCTGAGTAGCTGGGACTATAGGCGCATGCCACTAAGCCTGGACACACACACACACACACACACACACACACACATATTTGGTAGGGACTTCTCACTCTGTTGCCCAGGCTGGTCTCAAACTCTCAGGCTCAAGCAATCCTCCTGCCTTGGCCTCCCAAAGTGCTGGAATTACAGGCCTGAGCCACCACCCCAGCCTAACACTTATTCCTTTAGGAATACTCTTGAGTGTTTGGTACTCAACATGATAACCTTGAATTCTTGGTTCTGCTTTTAATCCTTTGGAAAAAATGAGGGGCCAGTAAGCTGTAAACATTCTCTAAACATTTTGATTGGACTCAAAATGTAGAAATCAAACCACTTTGTGAATGATGGCCCTACCTGCAGATGCACTGCTCCAAGCTCACTCCTTACATTAATTCACTCAGACCTTAACACCTGTTGTGGAAGGGGCTCCCAACCACCTTCTCAGAGGCATGGCCTCCCCAGGGTTGCAGGAGAAACGTAGCTAGAACTCCATCCGCCATTCTAAGCATCACTGTAGGAGGAAGTCACCCACCCTATCACATTCTCAGCTTCGAATAAATTCCTTTCTGTGTTTGGCATGGAAGGTGATAAGTATTTTCTGAGCTATTTTTCAGTTGCAAACTTCGGTCTGCTGAGATGAAAGATGCAGATTGAGGCATGAACAGCTGTGGCACTCCAGAGTGGCTGGTATTTTGGTGGGCTTTATTTTAAAGTCTTTGACAGTTCCATCTCACTAAATAATTCAGCTGTTTGGGAAAAGCCATATGATCTTAAAATAAGTCCCTGAAGGTCAAGAATATAGGTTGAAATTTTATTTTTCAGCAAACAGCCTTTGATGAAATAACAGAAATGTCCCTTATAATATCTCTTCCTTTACATCTCTGAATGAAATTACCAAGTGCACATCACTGGATGTTCATTTATAAACATTTTATATCTTCTCCATGCCTTTCTGGCAGAGTATTAAGGTAACATTTTGATTTCACTGTTCCCAATGAAGTTAGAGATTCTAAAGAACAGTTACAAAACAGAGCCCTAACTTGGGGTGTCACTGATCATTTGGAAAGTCGTTTGTTACATCTAGTCCAGAAAAATATAAACTTTTTGTCATAAAGGCTGAAGTACTGACTATAAATCTGTGAAGAAAAAGGAAAAAAAAAAACCCTTGCAATGTGAAAGTTTTCCAGGTCAAAGCTGGATCTCTCTCATCCATCACTGGGCTCTCCAAGGTGACATGCAATTCAGGAGAAAAGCATTAGCCTCCAGAAAGATACTGACCAAGGATGTCTTTATGCTCCTTCATGATGGGTCTTTGGCCGAATCACCAGACTGGTAGCTTTGGAATGGCTTCTCATGGAGGTGGGAGGCAGGATGGGGAGGTCCTTGGGTAAATTTCATCTAGACTCACAAAGAATCCTGTACTCTTTGAGACTGACAGGCTACTGAAGTTTATCTACCTCAAATACCTTCTTGCCTCACTTTACAGACAAGGCAACTGAGGCCCAGGGAGAATAAATGATGGGTGCACATTAATGCACTCAATTCATAATAAAGCCAGAGCTAAGAAGCAGGTGGCACTGGAGCCTGGTGATAACCATGCATCACATCAGAGTTGGCTTCTGTGTGTTCCTCAGGTCCAGCTGCAAGTACAGCCTGTTTTTTTTTCTTTGTCCATTTTGCTTGTGGACAAAGAAGACTCTATAAGGAAGTGGGACTGAGAGGTGTTACACCTGGGCCAAATCATTGAACGCCTCTCAGTCCCAGCTTTCCTATAGATTAAGCCCTATTAATAATCCCTACCTCATAGGGATGTTGTATCAACACAATTCTATATTTAAAAATATCCTGAACAAAGCCTTGTATACACATTCATGAATTCATGCCGTCTGATACCCTGAAACATTTCCTTCTGGACTAGAGTGTGGGGCCCAGAGCTGAATCATCATCACATTTGCTCATGGGGCTCCACCAGGTACTGCCTCACTTCCCAGACACTGTTTCTAGCTGGGTTCAGGGAGATGGAGTCATTTTGTCCTCACAGTGCTGACATCTTGGTGGCACCTCACATGGACGATTAAGAAAGGCCAGGTAGTCTTTCGAGAAGGGCACTAGGATTATTTCCCTCCCCTATTTGCTATTTATTTGTCTATTTTCTTTCTTTCTTTCTTTTCTTTTTTTGAGATGAAGTCCCACTCTGCTGCCCAGGCTGGAGTGCAGTGGCTCAGCCTCAGCTCACGGTAGCCTCCACCTTCCGGGTTCAAGCGATTGTCCTGCCTCAGCTTCCTGGGTTCAGAGAAATGCAGTCATTTCATCCTCACAGTGCTGACATCTTGGTGGCAGCTGTGAGTCATAAACTGTATCAGGAAAAGCAGGAACTGGGCTCCTCTCCACTTACAAAAGCTGCCCAATTCTAAGGAAAAGCATGCAAAAAAATATTGTAGAGAAATTCTTCTTATTTATCACAAAAACTATTAATGTTCCTTTCTGAAAATTCCACTGACCAAAGTTTGGGAAATAAAAGCCATTCCTAACTGTACCACTCAGGAAAAGTCACAGTTATTTGGTAGGATCATAGGTTTTATATACATTTAACATAGATATAGATTAAGATGATGTTCCATAGCTTGTATTTTGCCAATTGTAAATGTATTGTGTTTTTCCCAAGTAATCCAATTGTCATCTTTCAAATGGATATACACTATTCCATCATTCACATTATTTTATTACCAGAGTGGTACTCAAAGTATTGAACAACCGGTAGAGATTGAGTGCCAACTAATGACAGTCGGAAGGACTGTCTGGGAGACCCATCCAGGATCAACCTGATGATTACTGACCCTGGCTGTGCCATAATGTAATTAGTTTCTTATTCAACATATTTCACTTTTATTTTTAAATTTTTCTGCTGTCATAAACACCTCTCTGATGAAAGAACAGATGATAAAATCTTGACATGCATCCTTAAGTATCCTAGAAAGTTGATTTCCTAGAAGTTCTGTGGTCATGTTCAAGGATCAACACTGGTTTGGGACACTGCTGGAGGGCAGGCTCTCCAGGATATCTACCCTCCAGGTGGGGCAGAGTCATGGGCTCATGCTTCCTTCCCTTTGCAAACACCCCAAGTGGACAATTAAGAAAGGCCAGGTAGTCTTTCTAGAAGGGCACCAGGATTATTTCCCTCTCCTACTTGCTGTCTATTTTCTTTTTCTCTCTCTTTATCTTTCCCCTCCCTTCCCCCTTCCTTCCTTCCCTTCCTCCCTCTTTCCTTCCTTCATTCCTTCCTTCCTTCCCTCTCTCCCTCCCTCCCTCTCTCCTTCCTTTCCTCCCTCCTTCCCTCCTTCCTTTCTTTCTCTGTCTGTCTGTCTGTTTCACTGGGCTGCCCAGGCTGGAGTGCAGTGGCTCAGTCTCGGCTCACTGCAGCCTCCACCTCCCGGGTTCAAGTGATTCTCCTGCCTTAGTCTCCTAAGTAGCTGGGACTATAGGTGAGTGCCACCACACCCAGCTAATTTTTGTATTTTTAGTAGAGACAGGGTTTCACCATGTTAGTCAGGTTGGTCTTGAATTCCTGACCTCAAGTGGTCTGGCCACCTCGGCCTCTCAAAGTGCTGGGACTACAGGCGTAAGCCACCATGCCCAGCATTTGCTGTCTATCTTCTGACTGTGACTTGCCAGGTTTGCAGAGACGCCCTGCCCTCCACTCTGACCGAGCGAGTCTCCATTCCACAGTGTCGGGGAGCACTAGGCTGGAGAAGTCTTCTGGGCTCTGGCCCCCACTTGGAGCTCTCCACTCTGCACTAACTAAACATTTGAGTGTGGACAAGCCACTTCATCTGTCCTGGTCAGGGCTGATTTTCCTACATGTAAAGGAGGCAGTTGGGAAAGATGAATAACCAAACCCTTTCCACACCCTCAGCCTAAGTCTACGACCCTGTGACCCACATCTCACGTTGCTGCATTTAAATGATGAAAGCTTTACTTCACTTCTTGAACCTCCTCTCCCTGTTCCCCACCCCCAGCAAGCCCTTCTCCATCCTTGCTGAGATCAAGCAAACATTTTAAAATGTAAATCGCCCAATGACTTACTTACTTTAGCTTTGATTTAAAATGAAAGCCAGTCTCCCTATGCTGGCCTGCACAGACATCGTGGGTTTACCCTCTCTTCTGCCTCAGCCCTCCTCTCTCCTTTGAGCCTGCCTATCTTATTTTCTTCTTTACATTTGACACCCAAGTTATCGAGTTGTATTTACCTACATAGAATTTTTTTACTTATTTTTTTCTTACATAGAATTTCAACTTTGATAGAGAAAGGACACCCGGGATGGACAGTACTCTACTCACTAAATATATGAATAAATGTGATGGGGAAAAGAAAAGTAGCTACTGACCTCCAGGAGCTGGCCTGGGACATTAGTTAGATGTTGGCGTTCTCCTGTCAAACATGATTTCAGAGAACACCAACATCAGACAAGGCCACTCTGTGACCACAGCAAATCAGAACAAAAACAAGACCACTCCGTCATTATGCCTGAACACAGACAGACCTGAACATTATCGAAGCCATCGCCTTTCCTGGCTAAAACGATAGCTGCTTCTTTGCCAATAATGGTTGTAGACTTCCCCTAGGCTGTCCTACCTACAGAAGAGATTTAGCACTGGTCCTGGAACCACTCGTGCTTCCCAACAGCATCCAATTCAGAGAAATGGTCCACTTTTGTGAACCTTCCCCCAAAGCAGCTAATAACGTAAGCCCAAATTCTATGCCTTTTCTAACACACTCTTACTAAGACATCCCATAGTTTCCCCACAGCATATTCTCTCTCAGTGCAATGAACAATCAACCCAACTTGTTAATTACAGATGTGTTCCTGGTGCTCTTTGGCTGAAGGGCAATCGCACTGGGAAAATAACAATAAATAGTATTAATAGCTTCTTTTTCACAAGTAATTGCTATGTAAATGGCTGGGTAATTGCTATGCACCAGACACCGTTCCTTTCAATAAAACAACATTGGAATCTAGGTATTACTATTATTACTCTGATTTTAATGTTGAAGAAACTGAGGTTCAGACAGGAGGGGTAACTTTCCAAGATCACACAGCTACTGGGAGAAGCTGCAGTTTAAACCCACATTTTCCTGACTTCAAATCTTGTCTATTTTCTCATTACTATAGTGTTTCTTTTCTTCTCCCTTTCCTTTAAAAGCTATGTCAGGTGCTCTAAGCTAGTGATGAGGGTATGCATGATAAATATGTTCCATCTAATAACTCCTCCATTTGGAATGATTAACATTCCCAACAGTTGTTCTAGGTTTTCAACCGTCTGTGAATATTTGCAGTTTAGATTTCTGCTCTTTCAATGTCACCGCTGCATGGACTTCCTGGCACAGTCTCAGACGTACAGAATATGTTCAGCATCAGAAGAAAACTATTGTCAGACAACCGTTCTGTCATTTGGGGGATTGTAACTGTGAAATGGAGAAAATATTGAAAAACATGGATTTGTGGGAGAGAATGTACCATATACAGGCCTTCCTTAGTATAAGACAGCTGAATAGCTCTTGGTATTTTGTATTACTGCTTTTTAAATGATGTCTCCTATCCCTTGTCCTTGAAATATGACTAATGAGTAACTGAATTTAGGAGCTGTACCAGGAATGAAGACTCCAGGTAGTTGGTCAACGAATAAACATACCTTGACTCACAACGTTACGGAAAGACAACTGTGACTGGGCCCTGCCCTAGGTGCTGTCATCTGTACCATCTCAAATGCATTCCTTTCACATACTTAAATTCCTACATCAACCCATAGGAAGATAAGAAGTCAGCAATATAGACCTGGTGCCATTAGGTTTAGGCTACACTGGAGAGCTTCAATTCCCTTCCACCCTGTGATCGAAAATGTCCATGAGCTGCAAATCATTCCTGCAGTTGGGTTGATGGAGCCTAGTGAACGCCAAAGACCAAATATTCCAGTTTCATCTGATTCCGGAATAGAATTGCAGACAAGTCCTTCCAGCTGTCCCTTAGGCAGTTTGATACAGGAATCTAGGGTCTGCGATTTAGACACACGCTGCTTCTTAAGCCATTGAAGGGGTCTTGAGCGGGACAGTGGCATGATCAGGTTTCTGCTTTAGAGTCCACTTCAGCATAGGGGAGAGTAGGGAGACCAGTGAGGGGTGGATGGCTGCAGCAGAGAAGATGGAAGTGTGTACATGGGAGTGGCCAGGAGGATGGATGGATGGATGGAAGCAGGCGGAAGAGATCTTGAGGGAGCAGAAGTAAGAGAGTTGCAAGAACAAATCAAACACTGCATGTACTCACTCATAGGTGGGTGTTGAGTAATGAGAACACATGGACACAGGGAGGGGAGCATCACACACTGGGGTCTGTCGGGGGGGAAATAGGGGAGGGACAGCAGGGGGTGGGAATTGGGGAGAGATAGCATGGGGAGAAGTGCCAGATGTAGGTGATGGGGAGGAAGGCAGCAAATCACGCTGCCATGTGTGTACCTATGCAATAATCTTGCATGTTCTTCACATGTACCCCAAAACCTAAAATGCAATAAAAAAAAAGAAGAGAGCTGGGTGATGAGTGGCCATCTAGGAGTGACATGGGACAAATAATCTTTACTTGCTTTTTCTCCTAAGTTGAATTCCATGTTAATTTCTACCCTTTGGCCAAACTAATACAGATCGGTGCATATTATATCGAGTGGATCTGGAGTTCATGGGAAAAGGGTACTTAAGAATGTTAATTTTTTTCCTACTCTGGCTGCATATTATGTGAAGTCTTTATCTTTTTAATCGAATATGTACATTGTTAAGCGGAGTACGTTCCCTGTTCTAAACACTTTATGGATATTAATTCATTTCATATTCATTACATTTCTATGAGGTAAGGACTATTATTACCCCATCTAACTAACAGAGGAGGAAACTGAGACACAGAGAGGTCAAGTAACACCCAAGGTCACACAGCTGATAAATGAGAGTCACCTTCTGGACTCTCTGATTTTAACCATTATACACCATGGCCTCTCCTGGGAGGCTGATGTCAGAATCAAATCCGTATGAACTCCAGCCTACTCCTGGGGAAAATAACAAAAACAACAACAGTAAAACCCACAAAACTAAAACAGTACCCAGCATGCCTCAAGGACGGCCAAGGGAAAGTTAGTTATATTGTTCTGACTTCGATTTAATTTGTTCTCTAGCACCACAATCAAGAAACAGTTTCATCATCCCAGTCTCTTACTTAAAAAAAAAAAAAAAAAAAAATGGTGGTGATTTTCTGATGGAGGCTCTGATGGAGCTTTAAACATAATTATTTTAGGCCTGTTTATCCATAAAGAGTCCTACCAATGGCATGTGATGATTTATCTCTATGGATTAAATGTTACAATTGAGCTGTGGTCTAAATCATACATTCACAGGAGACCTTGAAAACGTCTGCGAAGTCTCCCAGCCACAAGCACCAAAGTCGACCAAAGTTTTCCAACTTTTCTTTTTATTATCAGGAAACTGGAATTACACACGGAACATAATACTTGGCATATCACAGCTGGATAGGCATTTAAAGGCACTAAATTCTTTCAAACAGGAAGCAAACTTTATGAGTTCAGGGAAGTCTAACAGATTCATTCTCAGATTAACAACCTCATACTGCTTTGAAGAAAGCATTAAGGTGTCCAAGGCATGGGGACAACACAGTACTTGGGTCATATAGCTATTCATTGTTTGATTCTTATTTTTTTTTTTTTCTTAGATTCAGGGTCTCACTCTCTCACCCAGGCTTGAGGCAGTGGCACCATCTTAGCTCACCTCAGCCTTGAACTCTTGGGCTCAAGTGATCCTCCCTCTCCAGCCTCCAGAAAGGGTATGTTTTTTTAAAAGACAACTCCTTCAGAATAAATCTGACATATGCATTATTATAAGCTCCAATGTGAAGAAACGTATGCAGCAAAAATGCCCCAGAATGAAAAAACCAATGAAATGGAATTTAGATTAAGAGGCATTTGTTGCATTATTCCTCATAGTTTTTATTTGGTAACAGCTTCTTTGGCAGTTTCTAGAGCAGGGCGTCTCCACCTTGGCCCTGTTGACGTCTGGGGCCAAATCACTCTTTGTGACAGGCGCTGCCCTGTGCCTTGTAGGATATGAAGCAGCATTCCTGGCCTTGACCTGCTAGATGCCACTAGCATCCCTGAGTCACGTCAACCCTCCAGACACGGTCAGAAGTCTCCTTGGGGAGCAGGGACAAAATGACCCCAGGCTGAAACCACTGCTTCAGACGATTACTCATCAATGACACTGACTACAGAAACCTATTCAGTGAAAGATTATTATTAGTAGGGCTTATGAAACCACACGTTTATTTAACAACCGTTTATTAAGTGTCTCTTATATGCTGGGTGAGCTGAAAGTCTTGGGGGAAGCAGCAGAGAACAAAATGCAGTGAACACGGAATATAAGGATAAGCTTAGTAACAGGGTGAAGGCGGATTTGAATCTTTTGCCAGGTCTCATAGATAAGATTTGTACCTTTTTATTTTCATCCATCTGTCTGTCTGTCTGTCTTGTTCTGTTGCCCAGGCTGGAGTGCAGTAGTACAATCACAGCTCACTGCAGCCTCAAACTCCTGGACTCAAGTGATCCTCCCAACTCAGCCTCCTGAGTTGCTGGGACTCCATGTTTGGCTAATTTTTAAATATTTTTTTGTAGAGACAGGATTTCACTGTGTTGTCGGGGCTGGTATCAAATTCCTGACCTCAAGTACTTCTCCCACCTTGGCCACCCAAAATGCTAGGATTATAGGCATGAGCTACTGCCCCAGGCCCAAACATGTGGCTATTTAAAAAAGAAAAGAAAAAAAAAACCAAAATGTAATTCTTTGCAAATGGACACTTAACAGACATAGTTTGGGATTGCTTCATCTGATGTTACAGAATAGTCAATCTCTCCAAGACGCCCCACCCCATACAGACATATAAAAATATATTTCTCATATATGCATACACAGAAACACACATATACACATCCATCCTTCTTAACAGATAGTTCAGCCACGAAAAAAAAAAAAAACAACCCTAAATAAAGCAGGGCAGTTTGTTTCTCTCTCATGCCCAAGTCTGGATCTAGATAATCTTCAGCTGGTGTGGGGCTCTTTACCGTGAGGCTGTCTGACTCTTTCTGTTTTCTGGCTCTGCTGTGTGGGCCTCTATTCCCTGGACACCTGCTCACGTGCTTGTCTGCTTGTCCATATTTTACCCAGGAGTAAGGAAAGCATGGATCAAAGGAGAATGGCAAATTACAAGCATCAACTTGTATAAGAAAGATCCATGCAGACAGCCACACAGCCCATTGGCTACTAGACATAGTCATGTGACCACATCTATCTGCTGAGAAAGCTGGAAAGGGGAGTCTTTTAAGATGGAGTCTTGCTCTGTCACCCAGGCTGGAGTGCAGAGGCACGATCTTGGCTCACTGTGACCTCTGTCTCCTGGGTTCAAGCAATCCTGCTATCTCAGCCTCCCGAGTAGCTGGGATTATAAGCATCCACCATCACGCCCAGCTAATTTTTGCATTTTTAGTAGAGACAGAGTTTCACCATGTTGGCCAGTCTGGTCTTGAACTCTTGACCTCAGATGATCCACCCACCTCAGCCTCCCAAAGTGCTGGGGTTACAGGTGTGAGCCACCACACCCAGCTGGAAAGAAGAGTCTTATAAGCTCTCAGTTACCACAGAGGAAGGGGAGAGCAGATGGAAGACAAGTGGCAATGTCAATCCCAGTCACCCAGAAGCATTTCCTCCATTTTCTCCCCTTCACTGACATATCAAGTACATTAAGGTTCTGAGTAATTATGATAAAGACACCTTTTTGTAAGAGTACCTGCCACAGAGGCATAGAGCAGTGGTGTGCTGATGCATGTCTGCTGGCACTTTGGTGTGAAGGGGAGGGCTGACGCAACCTGATTTGTGGGTTTGCCAATTTCTGTGGTATAAATACTTCCACTTTGGGCCAGGCATTACAGGTGGCTTACCCCAGTAATCCCTGCACCCTGGGAGTCAGAGGCAGGAGGATCACATGAGCCCAGGAGTTTGAGACAAGCCTAGATAACACAGTGAGATTCTGTCTCTACAAAACCAAATTAAAAAAAATACCTGGGCATCCTGGTGTGCATCTGTGATCCCAACGACATGGGAGGCTGAGGTGGGAGAGTTCTCAAGCCTGGGAGGTTGAGGCTACAGTGAGCTGTAATTATGGCACTGCACTCCAATTTGGGTGACAGAGTAACACCCTCTCAAAACCAACCAACCAGCCAACCACCCAACCAACCAGACAAGCTTCCACTTCAACCAACTGATTTCAAGCTACTAATGCTACTGCAGTGGCGCTGGGTATGGCTCTCCTGAGCAGGTGCACACTGGCTCCAGCACACCCTTGATTAGGAGAAAATACTCAGCATGGTGTATGGTAAACAGTGAACTCCCAATAGCTTTTTTAAATCAAAGAATTAAAAATGTAAGACATACTTTTACATTCCATTCATTCCCCATATGTTTATTGAGTGGCTACTATGTTACAGGCCTGGTGTTAGCCACAGAATTCCTATCTTCACACAGCGGAGCCTGCAATACAGTGGGGGAGACAGACAGCCAACCAGAGACAAAAGGAAATGCAGGAGGACAACCCTAGTGAACATGGAGAAGGGAGTAAAAGAGTGGCTTGGCCTCACCTAGGAACACAGCAAAGGTTTATCAGAGGAGACGACAGATGAGCTGAAGCCGGAGGCTGAGCAAGAGTCATCTGGACTTAGATGTGAGGTGCAGGGAAAAGCACCTTGGGCAGAGAGA
Organism: Cebus imitator; assembly: GCF_001604975.1. Lineage (NCBI taxonomy): Eukaryota > Metazoa > Chordata > Mammalia > Primates > Cebidae > Cebus > Cebus imitator. Next base: position 1,062,978 of record NW_016107474.1, on the reverse strand, counting down.
ACAGCATGAACAAAGACGCTGCGATCAGATAGAGAGGACGTGGCATGTTCAAGGAGGCTACAGTGGAGTATAGGGCATGGGAGAGTGGAATGTGACAGAGCGAAGAGAGGCAGCAGGGCTGGATCACATCATATTTAGATACTGCTTTAGATTCCAGAGGCAACGGGGAGCCACAGAAGGTTTTGAAGAGAGTGACATGATTCCAGTGTTTGGAAAAAAGATCACTTTGACTACACCATTAAAAACATATTAAATAGGGGACAGGCACGGTGGCTCACACCTGTAATTCCAGCACTTTGGGAGGCTGAGGCAGGTGGATCACCTAAGGTCAGGAGTTTGAGACCAGCCTGGCCAACAAGGTGAAACCCTGTCTGTACTAAAAATACAAAAATTAGCTGGGCATGGTGGTAGGCACCTGTAATCCCAGCTACCCGGGAGGCTGAGACAGGAGAATCACTTGAACCCAGGAAGTGGAGGTTACAGTAAGCTGAGACTGCACCATTGCATTACAGCCTGGGCAAAACTCCGTGTCTCTCTCTCATATATATATATACATATTTTTTTAAATATGGCCACTGCATATGTGTGTGTATATATACACAAACACATATCTTTCTCTCTATATATATGATATATACGTAACATATATATATATACACACTATATATATGTATATATAACGTATATATATATACACACATACATATATATGTAACATATATATGTATGTGTGTATATATATATATATTCGGGGTTTTATAGGTGCAGGTATGCCAGGTATGAGGCTGTTGTAAGAATCGAGAGAAACTGGGGTATATCCTTGGTTAGGGTGACAACAGAGGAACCAAAGAGAAAACAACAGATTGCAGACATATTGGGGGTGACGTCAGCAGGCCTGGGACCTGGACTGGTTCTAAGAGAGGGGTAAGATAAAGGGCTATGTGCAAGATTATCAATGGGTTTCTCACTGTGGCACACTGGATGGATCTGGGTTTTTTTTTTAATAGACTTTGTGATGAAGGGAGTGGAAGAGGGACTCTAGGTTAGATTTTTGAGCATGTGGACTTGAATCATTGACCCTTCAGTGGGCATGGGAGAGTGAAATGAGATGGGCTGAAGAGAGGCGGCAGGGCTGGACCACATGAGAGTTATACACTGCTTTATATTCCAGAGGCAACATAGAATATGGCCCTTGAGGAAGGCCTTTGTACATATCATCTCTATCACACAAGTGGGGAAGTAGGTTCAGAGTTAAAGCTATCCAGTGAGTTGATGGAGCAGCTGGGATTTAAACGCAGGTCTCACAATTCCAAACCCTATGTTCCTTCCATGTTTTACCATGACCTGTCCCTAATGGGGTCCATCTTGAACCTGGAGCAGAGTTCGTTTAGATGCCGGATGCTTCTCATTAGCCTGAGTGGCAAGGTGGGACCTCAGCTTAGGTACACAGAAGACCAGACTATTAACCATGCCCCTTCAAATTACTTTGGACAATTTATTCTGCACTGGACTAATGAGCCTTGTACCGCACTTCTGGGAAACCTCTCACCTTGTAAAATAAAGTCCATCAGATAATGTTCTACATATTAACCTTGCCAGAAAGAAAAGAAAAATAAGCAATAGAAAAGATTGATTCCCCTCAATGCAAAGAAAATAGTTTCCAATGAGCCAATAAGCATAATTCATATTTTTAGATGAAGAGGGTGTTTTGCACTGAGAAAAAAAATCATTACAAACTAATACCAATATTGTGATGCTAAATAATAAAAGCATTTAAACTCGCTTATCTGCTGCATGGTTCTGGCATAATCAAGTGTAATGTGACATGACAGTAGCTAATGGTACATTCAAGGAATCTACATCAGTCTGTTTGCCACATTTGTCATCAGGTCCACACAACTGAAGTTGAGAGGGCTCCCCTTTCTTTTCTGCTGGGGTAATGAATCTTCTGGTAGTTGCACTCCTGAGTCAATAGGAGAAACCATCCCTCAACCCCAAGCTCTCAAACATAAACATGGAAATGTGTTGCAGTCACAAGCAGTGAGGCCAGCTGCCTTTGGTAAAATTAGTAGGTGAACCAAGGAAACAATGATACTATTTATACTGGATCAGTGTGGCTTGTCTGCTGGTCATCATACATTTCCCCAATATTGAATGATAGCCCATGTTCACATAAATGCTGAATTAGAAGTCACAAGGCTTTTTTGTGTTTTTCTTATTTTGTTGACTCACTGGAGTCAACAAGCCTCAATGGGAAGGCAGGGGCAGTCTTATTTCCCTGAGTTTACAGGTGAGGAAACTGAAGCTCCCAGATGCTGAGTAAGCAAAATGTCATATGCTAATTAACACAAGAGCCAGGACGAGAACTCAGAGCAAACCCTTTCCGGTCCCAACACTCCACCGGTAAGTTTCAGGAAGGTGGGGACTTGACTTGGTCTGTCTAGTCTAGTGTCTGGAACATAGTAGGTGCTAATTAAACACTAGCTGACAGCTTCTCTGTGCCTCTCGTTCCCCAGAAGCATGACATAGTAAGAGAGCCAAGGGAGGTGAAAAGTTCTATCCCAGTTTAGTAGGAGACCTCCTGCAACAACATGGATAAGTAAAACTCCTTAGCCCGTGGCTTCTGTTTTGTAAAGGGAAAGCAATTCTGATCAGCCCTAACCATGAAGAGGAAACATAAGGATCACGTCAAACAGGGCCATGCAAATCTTCTTTGAACACTACACATTTATGGTGGCGTAGCAATTTTTAAATCAAGGAAAATACTCCCAGCAACCTGTCTGCACTTCTTGATCAGGGACGCTCTGAGGCTGTATGCAGGATGCATCTCAGAGACCCAGATGCCTGTGTCATGCAACTCTGCCTTCTAGAACTTTCTTGGGGCCCTTTGGGGAAGCTCATGACTTCTTGATGAGCCTGAGAGTTGGCTACACCTTTCTCCACCCAAAGTGAAGTGACATGTGGTGGCCCCAGTCCCAGGCCAGCACTCTTCTCGACTTTGGCCTAAAAGCTTTACTTAAAGCTTGATTTTCAACCACTCTGTTTACAGGAGGGGTGGTCAGGAGAGGAGAGGATCCTTGCCACTGTTCTCCAAGCCCCAGGAGAATATCTCAAGTGTGGAAGTAGGCACAGGTCCCCACTCTGCCATTTGCTAGACATTCCACTTGAGGCCTACTTCTGAGCCTTTCTCAGTCTCAGTTTCCTCATCTGTGATAAGGGACTATCAACTACTATTGGGGTAGATCATAGGATGACATGGTATGAGCTCTGTGCCTGGCACAGCACTAGTAGGAACTACTGAAGCTACCAATGCTCTGTGTATGGATCCATGGTGTTCCAGCAGCTCATGTTGATAATTCACTTCTCTTACTCAACATGCATGATGACCTTGTGGATAAAAGATTTCCATGTTACAGGGAATCAGAAATTTCCAACTGTGCATCTGGCAATATATCACAGTGTGACCACTCTCAACAGCAACCCTGCCTCTACTGAAGTCCAAGCCACTATCCTCTTGGGTCTGCGTGACAGCAGAAGCCTCCTACTTGGTTTCTCTGTTTCTCCCCTTGCCTCCTCCTCCAGTCTATCCCTCAATAAAGTGTCCAGAAGGACCCATTAGAACATGAGTTAGAGATCTCCTTCCTCTGCTCAAGATCCTTCCTCTGCCAATGGCTCTATATGTCACTGCATAAAACCAAAGTTCACACAATGATGGTATGGATATGGTTTGGATCTGTGTCCCCACCCAAACCTCCAGTTGAATTGTAATCTGCAGTGTTAGAGGCAGAGCCTGGCAGGAGGTGACGGAATCATGGGGGTGAATTCTCGTGAATGATTCAGCGCCATCCCCTTGGTGCTATCCTCATGACAGTGGGTTCTCTTGAGACCTAGTTGTTTGAAGGAGTGTGGCACTTACCCTCTCTCTCTCTTATGCTCCTGCTTCCCCTGTGTGAGACACCTCACTCCCCTTTTTCATTCGTGCATGACTGGAAGCTTCCTGAGGCCTCCCCAGAAGACGCCAGCACTGTTTCCTGCACAGCCTGCAGAACTGTGAGCCAATTAAACCTCTTTTCTTTATACATTACTCAATCTCAGGTACTTTATAGCAATGCAAGAATGGACAGATACAAGGAGCTATAAAGACCTCCATGATTAGCACAATGACTGCTGCTCTGTTTCCTTTCTGCCATCACCTCCTGCTTGGATTAATGAATGAAATAAATGATAAGGAGATAGGACCAGGATCGTAAAACAACTCTAACCCATGGTTCTCTCCTCAACAGAGCCAACCATGCAACAATCATAAGAACTGGTGGGCAGATTAAAGTAGACAACAATCGCAAAATAAACTTAAAAAAATCTGGAATGTGGAAAAGGAACCATTAAGTAGAAAAAGGATTATTGGGTGGGACTATAGGAATTTCAGATCCACGCTGAAAAAGAACTTTCTTACACTGTCAACTGACAAATAGTGAAATGAACTCTTTCATGAGGGTGTAAATTCTTTGCCACTGAAAATGCTCAGGCAGAGACTTGGACATTCTGTGGGTAAGAGACGAAAAGCAGGATTTCAAAAATAAGAAAGAAGATTTGATGAAATCACCTTAAATTTTGCATTTAATTCAGAGAGTCTATTATTTGCAATGTTAAAGAATAAAGTGGAAATAAATAACAGTCAATGACATTAGCCCCCAACAATTCGGTTCTTTGGCAGGAAACCAGGTTATTTTTATTTATTCCCTGGTTAAGCCTTGTTTTCTCTCTTTGGAGTCCTCTTCAACGCTGTGTGTGTGCGTGTGTGTGTGTGTGTCCATTGTCTTTTAGTGTATAGTTAATCTTCATGCAACAAACAGGATCACTGTAAATTAATTAAATTGCAAAAGAGAGTGCATGACAGGAAACATTTAGGTTGGGTCCATATCTTGGCAATTGTGAGTAGTGCTGTGGTGAACACTGGAGCCCCAAGACATCCTTAAGGTCCTGACATCAATTCTTTTAAATACCCAGAAGTGATATTGCTGGATCATATGGTAGCTCCATTTTTAATTTTTTGAGGAAACTCCATAGTGTTTGTACCAGATCAACTTAAATGAGGTATCGAAAATGGTCAAAGTTATAGACTCAAAGAGGGGAATGGTGGTTGCCAGGAGCTGAAGGGAGGGGAAATGAGGAATTAATAACAATCAATGGGCACAGTTTTCAGTCAGGCAAGCTGAATAAGCTCCAGATAGTTTCTGTACCTATTAGTGGACTGTCCACTTAAAAACATTTGTTAAGATGGTAGAGCTCATGTTAAGTGTTCTTACCACAATAAAATGAATAAAAATGCAGTTCATGTCATAGTGGAATAAAATAAAGGCATTTTAGAAAAGGGTCTGTGCTTGCCAAGTTACTGAAGCAGAGCACGAGTTCTAAGGAAAGATTGGCCAACACTGGTCACCTTCCCCTCAGCATTCTGAGGGGGAGATGGGGCAGAGCAGAGGATGGGCTCTGAGACCACAGTCATGATGGAGAGGTAGCCATTGGTCAAGAAAATCAAGTGACGATGGAGAGGGAGCCGATGGTCAATCTTGACTGAGGAAAAGGGAATCACTCCCATCACCAAACGACATCTTAGGCTGTTTGGCAGGAAAGCAAGTAATTTATTTCTATTTCCCTTGTGCCTCATTTTCTCTCTTTTGGGTCATCTTCAGTGCTGCGTGAGTGTCTCTGAGTGTGTGTGAGTATGTCAGTGTGTGTGTGTGTGTGTGTGTTTTTCTTCACTGTCTTTTAGTGTATACATAATGCTCATGCAACAAATAAAATCACAGGAGGTTTCTGGGCCTGGCTCAGGGGATATCCTGTTGAACAAAATCCAGACGGAAGGTTCCAACACTTTCCTTAAAGATCGCTCATCAAAGGCGAGATTTGCATCAAAGGAGAGGATCGCAAAAGTCCCCTGTGCCTCATGAAGAAGTTGTGTGTTTGAGCTTGGTCGAAGAGGGTCCTGCTCTGGACCAGTCTTAGAAAATGGGCCACTCTTGTCATAAATGGGATGCCAGTTTGTGTCTCAACACACAAAAGGACCTCGTGGCTTGCTCAGATCCAGTCTTATGGAGAGTGTTAAGATGTCATAACTGACCCCAGACTGCAATATCCTCTCCTACTGCCAAACGCACACGAATTAATGCCATCTTTCAAATGATAAGACTTTCCTCTTTTTTCCTTTGGTAACGGTCTCATCAAGACAAGATGACAAGATACTTTCCCCTAGGAAATGGATTGAGAGAGCATTTTTGTGCCCCCTGACAGGGAAAGTGATGGCCAGAATGGATTGGTCCAGTGCAATGGTTATTTTAACAAGTAAACCAAGAATGCATTGGAAGATGGAGAGATTTGAAACACCCAATTTCATCAGAAAACAATAGAATTAATACACCAAATAGATTTTCCCCCTAAAACATAAACAAATAAGTATGTGTAGCTTAGTCCATAAACAAACAAAGGCAAGAAGAGAATGGCAAACAGATATAGAATCTCATCCATCTTATGGACGAATTTCTTGCATGTCTCCTTATTGCTCATTCATTCAGCATCTCTCATCCTATCCACATGCCAAGCACTAAAGTCCTGATTTCTTGGGCTACTGCTTATTACTGTGGCTTATTCAGGGAGTTATTTAACAAAACATTACAAATTATGAAATGTTACTGTCATCTCCATACCGTGAAGCACTTTTGTCAAAAGCAGAATCCTATTCTCTAACTTGACAACACAATTAAAAAAGAATCTTGTCAATGGAAAAACAAACAAATCCAAAATCAGCCCAGGAAACACTGGAGCAAAAAAAAAAAAATCCAACCACAGAGGTCAAACTAATTAGGGGCTTATAGCATGTTTCTAATGCTTTTAAAAATAAAAAATGAATTACATGAACGAGTGCACTGTTTTTGCTGCCTGCCATTTTTCCTGTGTTTCTCAGTCACTGAATCCCCCTCGAGTCCCATGGAAGGTCACATGAAACCCAGTAATAAAACTCACTTTTCCCCTCCCATAATAAATAAGTGCAGTCAAAATGTGCCACTTTCCCCTATTAAAATCCTGCTACTAGCCAGTTGAGCTTTCGTCCTAACCTCGTGAACGCACATGACTTTCTCTGTGTCATCTGCAAGGGGAAAATACAAAGGAGACCAATTCTCTTAAAGTTTTAATTTGAGCCAGTGGAACTGACCAGAGGGTCAGCTACAGATCACCCTGGCTTTTCTGTCACCATTCACAAATGAGGTGGCATTGAACAGCCAAAGCTGTCAGCAGCTCTGCCCTTGACTGGGTCCACAGAACATCTTCATGGCCCTGAAAGGTGTCGTAGGAATGTCATTGTTAATGCTATTAGGGAAACAGAAGCTCACATGGTTACAAGTGGTCCCTTGTCAACTCTGTGCTTGGTTCTTGATGGGTTGGGAAAGAGGATAATGGTGGAGCGGGGCAGCTGGCCATGAGTGCAGAGATGCTTAGTAGCACCCAGGCCCACCAAGGGTGGAGGAGAATCCTAAAAGCACAAGGCACCAGAATCACTGCATTCCTTTGCTGTGTTGCCTAGCGGTGCTGGCATTTTGTAAGAGTCTCTTGTAGCTGCAGTAATAAATTGCACCATCTTAGTGACTTAAAACAGCTCTAATGATGGATAGTTTTAGAGGTCAGAAGTCTGAGATGAGTCTCATGGGGGTTAAGTCAAGGCGTTAGTGGGGCTGATTCCTTCAGGAGGCTCTGGAAGAGAATTTGGTGCTTGCCATTTCCAGCTTCTTGAGGCTGCTCCATTCCTTGGCTCAGGGCTGCATCACTCTGACTGCTGTTCCCATGGTGACATTTCTTTCTTTGACCCTCCTATATCCCTCTTATTAGGACACTGGTGATTCCATTGGGTCCACCTGGATAATCCACAATATTGTCTCCATTTCAAAACCCTTAACTTAATCACATCAAGAAGGTCTCTTTGGCCACGTAAGGAACATATTTATAGATTCCGGGAATCAGGACAAAGACATATTTCTGGGGCCATTATTATGCTCACCACACACTTTAAGAGCAAGAGGGGAGAAAACAGATGGGTTGTGCTACTAAGAACTTTAGGTTTGGTAGGACAAGCGGCTCACAGTCACTGAGGGCTTAGGGACAATAAAGATGATGACTGACTGCAGGATGCACAGCCCAGAGGGCTGGAAAACTGGCAAAAAGGTGTTCGGGTGTGCATGCACGTGCGTGTGCGTGTGCGTGTGCGTGTGTGTGAGACAATGATAATGCTGAAGAGTTATTTCCACAAGAGAAAAAATTGGGAGAAATAAAAGTTTATGGTCCAGGAGGAGATTTATGGTGGGAAATATTGGAATTAGAGTAGTTGGCCTATCAGCAAGGACTAGAGTGCAGTCTTATGAGCTGGCGCCTCAAGCGAAGGGGAGAGAAACATTATTGGAATAATGAAAATCAAGAAGCCAGCCCTTCAAATCAGATGTAAAAGTCACTCAAATGCCGAAAGGAGACAGAAAAACTGAACCAGGATCCAGAGCCCTAGAATTTCAATGCACATAGGGAGGAAAACTAGAGGTTGGGAGGAGTGAACACAGTGTGATTAATCATATGGCAGGAGCTTCAGAGAAGGAGTGGATAAAAGATGCTGACAGAAGAAAGGTTATTTCTAAGGGTCTCCAGGAATGTTGATTTCTCCTCTTAGTTTTGAAATACTGAGGCTAAGAATATGGGAGGATGGGAGAAAGGACCAACTCCGCTTAAAAAGAAAAACAATTTTCTCTATCGTATTTCCATTTAACTTACTACATATTTCATTTTAATTTTAAACATAAGCTTAATTGGGGTGGTTCCATGCTATATCTGTAGTTCCAGAACAGTGTGGGGCACATATTAAGTTTTTAAAAAATAACTGTTGAATGTTTAAGTAGAAGAAAGGGAGAAAAACAGGAGAAATGAAGTAAAAAAAGAAGAAATAAAGTAAGAAAGAAAAAGAGAAAGAAAGAAGGAAAGACAGAAAGGTATTTGTATTTGAACACCAGAGATTAGCTGGCAGAAGAGCCAGGAGGAAATGTGTGTTCTCTGAAGTCCCAAAGGTTGGCAGGAATGCCCAAGGGGCCACCAGAACAGGGACAAAGGGACTTGTACATCTTGCAATCCCCACAACCAGAAACACCTATTTTGATCCTATAAATTAATTAGGGTTGCATATACAATAATTTACAATAAAGAATTCAACTGCAACAGACATGACCGTAACTGCAGTTGGTGCCTCTGGGAATATTTACAACCCCATTCTTCAAGTATCCATGCAGGCGTGCCTAGGTAATCATAAGGATCCTGAAAATCGGTTTTAAACTTTTATTTCAGACTTTTAGAGAAAGTCTACCCATTTGAGGTTTTTCTTGTTTGCTTTTCTTCTTCTTCTTCTTTTTTTTTTAATGCTGTCAGGAATTCCCAGTGTTAAATCAGTTTAAAAGATGAGGGATCGAGGATTACTGGAATTTCCTTCTAGCAGCAGAAGACAGATCACACAGTAATAATGCCATGAAAAGAACAAGGAGTGAGTGGCTTTAGGCCTTTTTTCCTCTTTGCATTTTCCAAAGAAGTGAACAAAATGAGAACTTTTAATAGTGACTCAGTTAAAAGATGCTCTCTTGGGTGAGTGTTCACATGTCATGTTGAAAATGTGAAATACTTTAGAGGCTACTGAGGATTTACACAGTTCATGAACTGTACTCATCAGTAAAGAAAACAAAACAGATTTTTGTGGGGCCCTGGTTATTTCTAGATACAGGGTCAATATAGCAGAAAATGGAGAGAAACACATTTCCAGTGAATTTGCTGTTACATGTAAATCTACATTAAAAATGGAAGAAAGACATGTACTGAATTATAAAACACAAAATGAAGCTTTCTGGAATGTAAATCCTGCATGTCTAATTATCTTTGTATTCCTAGTATCTGGCATTGTGTTTTACATGTAGTGGGTATTCAGGAAATAACTGCCAAATTCTCCTTCTCCTCCTCCTTATCATCATCATCATAGCCATTGTCCCTAGCCCACATTTCTGAGTGTTCATTATGTGCCAGGCACTTTTCTAAGCATATTATGTAATTCTCAAAACAGGCTCATGAGGAAAGTACTGTGATTATCCTCTTTCTAAAGATGGGGCACTCTTGGGTATTCTCAATGAGCTGTCATGCAAGCAAATGGCTAGATGACTTTAGAGGTCAGGAGAGAAGTCAAACATCCTCTAATTGACAGACCACTTCAGCAGCAGTGACTCAACCTTGTCCAGCTTTTCCATTTGGAAGGAATTAACCAATCTGAAGAACTGCAATTTTGAACCAGACACCAGAAAGAGCTTTAAAGGCATTTAACATAAGTATTAATTAATTCATGCAAGAAATTAAAGTCTTTTCTGTCTCAAATTATAAGCATTAAGACTTTAAGAAACCAGATGATTAATCATTCGAAGACCTTTGCAGCCACCATTCTGAGACCACTGCCCAACTTAGAACTGGATGTTCTAGTTCATCAAGATCAAAACTCACTGAATGTCTCCTGAACATCACAGGAAACAGCTCTGGTTCTTGTTTCCCTATGAAAGAGAATGACTTCATAATTTCTTAGATGAGTATTAATATAGTTTTTAGTTCAATGATATGACATCTTCAAAACAAATTATTTTTATCCAATACAACTTATGAAAAATAGTATCATGGAAAAATCCAGAGGTTCTAGAATATCTAATTAAAGGGGAACATAGCCTTCAAATGATAAACAAATTTTTAGCTAAGTATTGCTACTATAAACCCACAAAATATACCAACTTTTCTGAATGGTTGATTAAAAACTGAGACCACCTACCATGAATAAATCAAAACTTAACTTTTATGTAAGAAAGATATGAATTAAATGATTGTTCATATGATAGTTGTTTTTTAAAAAATAAGAAATGCCATCAATTTTAACAACCAAAATATGATGATTGAGGATTGCCAAAACTTTGTTTCCTGTTTTCCTGAGAAGGTGCCTTGGGTAATCTTTACTATTTTATTAGCTTATTCAAAAGAATTAATTATGGAAAAAGCATTTCAGTGCCTGAAAGAACGCTAGTTTTGTTAATTTTACTGTGGTAGATCTTGCCGGCTGTTCACCACAAAGTCCATTTCCAATTGAATCCTTCTTGGACACTAATAAGAAAGCTTGGAAAAGCCAGATGCTTCTCTAGTCTCCTCCGCAGTAGGGGTGGTCATGTAATCTGGTCCTGAATAATTGTAAGTCATAAGAAGTCTACAGGAGTTTCTGGAAAGGATTTTCCTTCCTGATAGAAGAAAAGATATTGAATCTTCTCTCCACTGCCTACTCTCATCTCATTTCCTTTCAACGTGATCTTGATGTGTCTGGAGTTGCATCATCCATCTTATAACCACAAGGCAATGAACACAGGGACAAAAAATCAACATGTTGAAGATAATTAAGTGGAAAGATGTACAGAGCTTAGATTCAGAATACCATGATGAGCTGCTGAACCACTCGTAACTGCCTACCTTCAGTCACTTTATATGAATTAATTAAATATGCTTATTGTTTCATCTAGCACTGGGATTCATTTATCTGCAGTTCAACATAGCTGAAACAATTAACCCTCTTTTTGATATTTATTCTTCTCTTCACCTCACTAATCCTAGACTTCCCTGAGGATTTTCTTCTTCTCTGGAAGGGTTCTAGACTTGCGTCACTTTCTCCTTCAGTCCCAGAATATGAGTGTTCCTTCTAGGTTCTAGATGCAGCCCTTGTTCTCATCTCCCTTCACATTATCCCTTGTTAATCTTATCTACTTCCACAGCTTTTACTCTGGACAGGGAGACAATGACCCACCCTCAATGTGGGCACACACCATCCAACTGGCTGTCAGTATGGTTAGAACAAAGCAGGCGAAAGAAGGTGGGATAACCTTGCTTGCTGGGTCTTCTGTCTTCTTCCTTTTTCTTATGCTAGATGCTTCCTCCTGTTTTTCTTGCTTTTGGACATCAGACTCCACATCTTCAGCCTTTGGACTCTGGGACTTGCATGAGTGACGTGTCAGGAGCTCTGGGGCCTTTGGCCACAGACTGAAGGTTGTATTGCTAGTTTTCCAGGTCTTGAGGCTTCTCTGTTCCCCAGCTTGCAGATGGCCTATTGTGGGACTTTGCCTTGTAATCGTGTGAGCCAATTCTCTTTGATCAATATCCTTTTATATATACACATATCTCTGTCCCTCTGGAGAACCCTGACTAATACAATGATAATGGTAGCACTGGTAATTTAATCAATACACAAAAGATGCTATGTCGTGTGCACACATTATCACATAAGAATGCTTGAACAAGGAACTATTATGAGAGAGAGAGGAGAGCTACTGAAATACTCCTGTGGTCTCTATCCCAAGATCTCTGGAACAAAAGCTTTCTAAGGAGCTGTCCTTGGTACCGAACAATTTTTTCCTTTAACCATCATTAATCTCTGTATCTGAATGCTACTTGAGAATTCAACTGCTTCGAATCTTCCAAATTTGTCTCTAGCCAGACCTCCTGCTCCAATTACACATTCACTGACCTTAGTTGATGCTCTCACTTTGTGACTGCCTCAGTGATATTTTTTAATTACCTGTACAATTGCTTCATAGAGATTGTGACAGCTCAATTTAGTTCCTTGAGGGTAGGATCAAGCTTCATTTCAATTTGTATCATCTACGGCACCTAGCTCTATGTCCTGATCTTGAGAGTTTCTCCTTTATATTTTTTATCCTGCTCATCTGTGCTGGGAAATTCTTTGCCCTCTATTTAAATCTAATTCTTTAAAATTGATGTCTAGTTAATCTGCCTCCCAAGACTCAATATGAGTTAATCAATTCTCTCAAGCTGAAATCTATGTATATAGTATCCAGAATACACACACATACAAAATCTTTTTTTGAAGATTGATCTATTCAGAGAAAATAAATTCCTGTTATTATATAGAGCTGAATGTGTAATACAGTTTATTTTGTTTGGAAGCACAATGTCCAATAATTTTAGGTGACTCCTAATCCTGCTGGAAAAAATAACCAGAGAAAAATGGATTTTATAGTATATGTTTCACAGTATATGACCACAATGCCAGTACACCTGTGGGAATGCCTTGGGGCAACTTGTCAGTGAAGTCACCTTATATAATATTGTGGGTTTTGGGTAGATGATCAAGAATGGTATAGAGTAAATTCCCCTCTATGTAGGAAATATGCTACAGCCATGGTATAGATATTACTGGCTCAACAAATGTCAGGTATTATTATTGATAGAGCATGGCAATTGTTCTGTAATGTCTGGTTTGCTCTCAGTATAGAGCTTGGAATCCTGCTCCTGATCTAAGGAGGTAAAAATAGAAGGTGTCTTATTGGTGGTGGAGGAGTTTAAATAAGACAATTTACACAAGACTGACATTTCTCCCACTGTGCCTATTCATGATCAATCATTAGGTCCCTCATAAAGTAGTGATGATGTCTTGTATGTGTGGCTAATTACGTATCTGAGTACCAATTATTCAACATACCTTGCATGGGTGGAGAAGGCATCTTCCAAAGATAGAATCAATGAAAAAGTAAATGCCATCTCAATAAACCTTTGTATAGACTCAAAAGTCTGGTTACAGAGGTAGAGGGTGGGATAGGGATGGAGGTGGTCACAGATTTCATGAAAAGCAAACAGCAGCATCACAAAACTACAGCTGTCAGGGAGGACACCAGTTAGGTCTTCACACTGCCCTTTTGGCCCTTATTCCCCTTACTTCACTAAGGGCAGAGAGTGCTGCTTAGCTGTTTTAGAAAACAGATGAGGTGTCATGAAGGCAGTACAAAGTTGGCTGACACCTGCATATGTTTTATGAATTTAGGGGGCTTTGTCATTCCCTATCAGAAGAGAAGCATCTGCCAAAAATTCTCCATATGACACCTCATTTACCAAATGGGCCTGTAACTCCCCAAAGAAGGAAAACCACCTTCACAGAAAGAAAAGAAGGAAAGGGAAGTCTTTCAGTACTCCATGTTGAACTCTAAGTCTTCTGTCTTTCCTGCTGTCATGTCACATGGTGGTCACACTTAAAAGAGTCTTGACAATGTTCAAGCACTCATTACCATAATATTCTCTCTGTCTCTCTTTCTCTCTCTTCATTAAAACTAATTTCCAGCAAGCAGAGATCATGGACCGGGTTCTAACATCACTTCCCCTTCAAAGGAGTTCTGGGACAGAATCTTGGTTTCTACAGATCCAACCAAATATCCAAGACATTGGATCAAATCCTAACTTGTAACTTGAAGTCTGTCTCATACCTTCACTATATGGTACCCATAGTTGTGGGAATAACCTACTGACCTATGAGAATGTAGGAAACTCTGACATTTTATTTTTCCTCTAAGAGGAAAAGAAACCACTCCAAGACTACTGCATCTTTTTTCTTAATTTAGAAAAAAATACAATGCTTACCATGGGTATTATAATTTTCTAGGATGCCTGTATTTATTTTATGGCTAAAATTTCAGCTAGTAACAGTTACTGGGTACTGAGTAGTGCCAGCTGCTGAGCTAAATGCTTTTCATAATTTTTCTCTTTCAATCCTCCAAATAATCATATATATATATAAGAGGCAGGCCCACTCTCCATTTTTCAAATGAGGAAAGTGTAGCACAGTAAGATATGGAAACTTGCTGACAGCCATGTAGCTAATAAATAGTAAAATTGGCATTTAAACATTGAATATTTTCCAAAGAGCCCATTTTTCTAACTGCCATGTTCTACTGCATGATTAAAAAGGAGAAAGTGTCTGGAAGAGTTAACAAAAGGCTTCTACAGAAAAGACACATTTTTCCTGGGCTTTAAAGGATGTATAGGAGTTTTCCATGTTGAGGAGGTTGGGGGGATGCTGGGGTACGGAAGGGAAAACAGTCATGATTTGCCTTTCTCTCTCCAGTTGACTGGAACCATTTCGCTGTGAAATAGAATTTTCATTTCAGTCACACTGACATCCCAGCTTCCCCAACAAAGCAAAGAGGGATTTGTTCAATTGGAAAAGAGAATTCTGATTGCTTATATACCAGGAGATATATGTCTGCTGAGCCTTGTATTGTACAGCCTGTCTGCTTCATAAGAGATGCCTCTGTTCTAAATCATTGGCTGTTGCTTTGGAGTTTCTCTAGCTGCTAAAAAAATATCTGGAACACATTTGTCTTGCCTGCTGAAGTGTTTGTTGGCTGTAGCCTCTCTGCCTTAATGATATTAAGCTGAAAATTCTATTTTTTTTCCCAAATGACAACTGTGGTGTGAGTTAGCAGGATAAATTGGAAAGGCAAGAAGGCAAGGGCATGGTGATCAGGGAGGTGGTGTCATGACAGGTTAAAACAAAGAAGACAGTTCAATTAGTCAGGGCAGCAAGAAGAGGATGGGCTAGAGGTGGAGGAAAATTTCTGAGTGTGGTACAGCATTGGCTAATTCATGGGTGAAAAAGAAATAGGCCATAATCGTTATCTTGGGGAAAGGGGAGGAACCAGAAGATGGAAGCAGTTGTGGGGAGAAGATAAGGAGTCAATCTGATATTTGTATTGAGCAGGGAAGTGCAGGTCAAAAGTATGGGTCTGATGTCAGACTGGCCTGGTTTAAATTATGGTCCCACCATTGACTCTGTGGTCTTGGGGAAACTGTGTGTCCTTGGGCTAAGTCACCTCTCTTTTTCTCACCTATAAAGTAGGAATAATAACAGTGATTATCTCATACGATCATTCCCATAAGTGAAATAATCCATGTAAAGCATTTAGACAATATTCAGAAAATGTTACCAATAATATTACTGATTTTAAAAATATTTTTTATTATGGATAATAAAGAATACTTAACATGTGCTGGACACTATTATAAAGACTTGGCACCTTTTTTTTTTTAGCATAACCATCCCAAGAATTTTATAAGGCAAGTATTGTTTTTATCCCCATTTTACTGATCAGAGTTCATACATGCAGAGAGGTTAATTAGGTGGCTCAAAGACACACAGCTATTAGTGGCAGAGCCAGGATTTGAACCTAAGAGATCTGACTCCAGCATTTGTGCTTTGATTCATCTTCCTACTCTGCATCTCTTTTGAAGCTATGAATAGTGCCTTAAGGACATCTGCTTGGAGATGCTCACAGAAAGTTGGGAATTCAAATCTGGATGCTCAGGAGGGAGGGCAGAGCTTGAAGCAGTACTTCTAGGAGGCATCAGTATGCATGTCATAACTCCACCTGTGGGCATGGTAATTTCCGCTTACAGAGAAAAGAAAGTGTTATTAACTGAATATTGAGGGATACTTAAACATGAGAGGCACAAGAAGAAATGAGACCCTGAAAGAGAAATTGAGATACAGTCAAAGGTGAATCTGGTGAGGACTGGGTCACAAAAATGAAACATAAGAAAGAGGCTCTACTGTGTTTTCTATTTGCATACAAAATGCCATTGAAATTCTGATTGCATTTAATCTGTAGATTATTTTGGGTAATGAGGACATTTTAACAACACTAAGTCTTCCAATCCATCTATACAAGATCTCTTTGTATTTGTTTGTGTCTTTTAAAATTTCCTTTGTCGATGTTTTGTAGTTTTCAGAATATACATCTTTCACTGTCTTAGTTAGGTTTATGACTGTGTATTTTACTCTCTTTACTACTGTTGCAAAGGGATTGCTTTCTTGATTTTCTTTTTTAGATCGTTCAGTGTTACTGTATACAAACGTAACTAATTTTTTTTGCTGATTTGGTATCCTGTAAATTTACTAAATTCACTTGTTAGTTCTAATTGTTTTTTTTAATGGGTTCTTTAGTATTTTCTATATATGAGATCATTTTGTCTACAAACAGGGACATTTTACTTCTTCCTTTACAATTTGCATGGATTTTGTTTCTTTTTTTTATTGCATTTTAGGTTTCGGGGTACATGTGAAGAACATGCAAGATTGTTGCATAGGTACACACGTGGCAGTGTGAATTGCTGCCTTCCTCCCCATCACCTATATCTGGCATTTCTCCCCTTGCTATCTCTCCCCAACTCCCCACCCCCCACTGTCCCTCCCCTATTTCCTCCCAACAGACCCCAGTGTGTAGTGGTCCCCTCCCTGTGTCCATGTGTTCTCATTGTTCAACACTCGCCTATGAGTGAGAACATGCGGTGTTTGATCTTCTGCTCTTGTGTCAGTTTGCTGAGAATGATGGTTTCCAGGTTCATCCATGTCCCTTCAAAGGACATGAACTCATAGTTTTTGATGGCTGCATAATATTCCATGGTGTATATATGCCACATTTTCCCTGTCCAGTCTATCACTGATGGGCATTTGGGTTGGTTCCAAGTCTTTGCTATTGTAAACTGTGCTGCAATAAACATTCGTGTGCATGTGTCCTTATAGTAGAATGATTTATAATCCTTTGGATATATACCTAGTAATGGGATTGCTGGGTCAAATGGAATTTCTATTTCTAGGTCCTTGAGGAATCACCACACTGTCTTCCGCAATGGTTGAACTAATTTACACTCCCACCAACAGTATAAAAGTGTTCCTATTTCTCCACATCCTCTCCAGCATCTGTTGTCTCCAGATTTTTTAATGATTGCCATTCTAACTGGCGTGAGATGGTATCTCAATGTAGTTTTGATTTGCATTTCTCTGATGACCAGTGATGATGAGCATTTTTCCATGTGTTTGTTGGCCTCATGTATGTCTTCTTTTGTAATGTGCCTGTTCATATCCTTTGCCCACTTTTGAATGGGCTTGTTTCTTTTTCTTGCCTAATTGCTTCAGTGAGGACTTCCAGGACTATGCTGAATAAAACCAGTGAGAGTGAGTATTCCTGTCTTGTTTCTGATCTTAGGAGGTAAGTTTTTAGTTTGATCTCTGTTGAGTATGATGTCAGCTATGGACTTTTCATATGTGGCCTTTATTATGTTGAGATACTTCTATTCCTAGTTTAAGAGTTTTTATCATGGAAGCGCACTGAATTTTGTCAAGTGTTTTTTCTGCATTCGAGAAAATCATGTGGTTTTTATTTTCTAGTCTGCTATTGTGGTGTATCACACTGATTGATTTCTGTATGTTCATCCATCCCTGCCTCCCATGCACACTTGATCATGACATATGATCCTCTTAATGTGCTGCTGGATTTAGTTTGCTAGTATTTTGTTAAAGACTTTGGTGTCTATATTTATCAGGGATATTGGCCTTTTGTTTTCTTTTCTTGTGGTCTTTGCCTGGCCTTGGTGTCAGGGTAATATTAGTTTTGTAAAATGAGTTTGGAAGTGTTACTCCCTCTCCAGTTATTTGGAAGAGTTTGAGGAGGATTTTCATCAATTCTTTTTTTTTTTTTTTTAAATTTTATTGCACTTTAAGTTCTGGGGTACATGTGCAGAACACGCAGGATTGCATAGGTACTTATGTGGCAATATGGTTTGCTGCCTCCACCCCCCCCATCACCTATATCTGGCATTTCTCCCCGTTATCCCTCCCCAACCTTCTTACCCGCTGCTGTCCCTCCCCTATTCCCCTGCAACAGACCCCAGTAAGTGAGAGTCCTAGTTGATTGATAGTTTTCAGCATAAAGGGCTGCTGAACTTTGTCAAAGGCCTTCTCTGCATCTACTGAGATAGTCATATGGTTTTTGTCTTTGGTTCTGTTTATGTGGTAGATTACGTTTATAGACTTGCATATGTTGAACCAGCCTTGCATCCCTGGAATGAAGCCTACTTGATCATGATGGATAATCTTTTTCATGTGCTGTTGCAGCCGGTTTGTGGTTTGCCAGTATTTTATTGAAGATTTTTGCATCTGTTTTTTTGGTCGAGTCTCTGTCAGGTTTTGGTATCAGGATAATGTTGGTCTCATAAAATGATTTGGGAAGGATTCCCTGTTTTTGGATTGTTTGGAATAGTTTCAGAAGAAGTGGTATCAGCTCCTCTTTATATGTCTGGTAGAACTCAGCTGTGAACCCATCTGGACCTGGGCTTTTTCTGGTTGGTAGGCTATTAACTGCTGCCTCAACTTCAGCCCTTGTTATTGGTCTATTCAGGGTTTTGACTTCTTCCTGGTTTAGTCTTGGCAGGGTGCAAGTGTCCAGGAATTTATCCATTTCTTCCAGGTTTATTGGTTTATGTGCATAGAGTTGTTTATAGTAATCTCTGATGGTAGTTTGTAGTTCTGTGGAATCAGTGGTGATATCCCCTTTTTTGTATTTTATTGCATCTATTTGATTCTCCTCCTTTTCCTTTTTTATTAATCTGGCTAGTGGTCTATTTTGTTGATCTTTTCTAAAAACCAGCTCTTGGATTTATTGACATTTTGAAGGTTTTTTTTGTGTCTCTATCTCCTTCAGTTCTGCTGTGATCTTAGTTATTTCTTGTCTTCTGCTAGCTTTTGAGTTTTTTTGATCTTGCTCCTCTAGCTCTTTCCATTTTGATGATAGGGTGTCGATTTTACATCTTTCCTTGCTTCTCCTGGGGGTGTTTATTCCTATAAATTTTCCTCTAGACACTGCTTTAAATGTGTTGTAGAGATTCTGGTACATTGGTTTCAAAGAACATCTTTATTTCTGCCTTCATTTCATTGTTTATCTAGTCAATATTCAAGAGCCAGTTGTTCAGTTTCCATGAAGTTGGGCAGTTTTGAGTTAGTTTTTTAATCCTGAGTTCTAATTTGATTGCATTGTGGTCTTAGAGATTGTTTGTTATGATTTCCATTCTTTTGCATTTGCTGAGGAGTGATTTACTTCCAATTATGTGGTCAATTTTAGAGTAGGTGTGATGTGGTGCTGAGAAGAATGTATATTCTGTGGATTTGGGGTGGAGAGTTCTCTAGATGTCTATTAGGTTTGCTTGGTCCAGATTTGAGTTCAAGTCCTGGATATCCTTGTTGATTTTCTATCTCATTGATCTGTCTAATATTGACAGTGGAGTGTTATAGTCTCCCACTGTTATTATGTGGGAGTCTAAGTCTCTTTGTAAGTCCTTAAGAACTTGCTTTATGTATCTTGTTGCTCCATCCAGCTTTGTTTCCTTGCTGGTGAGGAGCTGTGATCCCTAAGAGGATGAGAGGCATTCTGGTTTTTGGTGTTTTCATCCTTTTTACATGGGTTTCTTCCCATCTTTGTGGATTTATCTACCTGTGGTCTTTGTAGTTGGTGACTTTCGGATGAGGTCTCTGAGTGGACATTCTTTTTGTTGATGATAAAGTTATTTCTTTCTGTTTTTCTGTTTTCCTTCTAATAATCAGGCCCCTCTGCTATACGCTGCTAGAGGTCCACTCCAGACCCTGCTTGTCTGGGGATCACCTGCGGCGGCTGCAGAACAGTAAGAGTTTCTGCCAGTTTCTTCTTCTGTTATGTTTATCCCAGAAGGATACTCAGTAGATGTCATCCTGAGCTCTCCTTTATGAGGTTTCTCTTTTGTTATATGGGGGTTGGGTAGCTGCTTGAGGAGACAGTCTGTCCCCTATAGGAGCTCAAGTACTGAGCTGTGAGCTCCGCTGTTCCATTCAGAGCTGCTGGGCAGGTACGTTTAAGTCTGCTGCAGCTGAACTCATAACCACCTTTTTTCCCAGGCATGCTGTCCTAGGAAGGTGGGGCTTTATTTATAAGTTCCTGATGTGCTGCTGCCTTTTTTCAGAGATGCTCTGCCCAGCTAGGAGGTAGACTCGCCACAGTCTGCCAGCAGAGGCATTGCTGAGCTGCTGTGGGATCTGTCCAGTTGCTGTGTGAACTTCCTTGCAGTTTTATTTATAGAGGTATAGTTAGAACTGCTTTGGTAATGTGGTCTGCCTTGGTAATGGTGGTCTGCCTCAGTAATGGCGTACTGTCTTTGTAATGGTGGACTGCCTCTGTAATGGCGGACTGCCTCGGTAATGGCGGGCTGTCTTGGTAATGGCAGACTGTCTCGGTAATGGTGGACTGCCTTGGTAATGGCAGATGCCCTTTCCCCACAGAGCTGGACCATCCTGGGTCCAGCTGTGCTTGCTGTGAAACTCTCAATCCAGAGCATTTCAGATTGCCGGTCTTAGTGGGGCTGGGATCTGCCAAGCCAGATCACCTGGCTCCCTGCTTCAGCCCCCTCTTTTTCAGTTGAATGGATGGCTCTGTCTCCCAGGCATTCCAGGCACCAGTTGAAACAGCTGCCCAGGTTTGTTTGAGTTTTTGTGCAGAGACTCTCTGTGCCAGCTGAAACAGCTGTGCTGGGAACTCGTGGAGCTTTTCAGCCTGGGAATCTCCTGGTCTATGGGCCTGTGGGCAGTAATAACTCATTTGGAAATGTGGAGTTCACTCACCCTCTGCATTGTTCTCACTGGGAACTGCACTCCAGAGCTGTTCCTATTCAGCCATGTTGTATCCACCTCCCTATGACAACATTTAACTGTACAGTTTAAGACACTAAAGAACTAGGAATCATCTCATGTCTCTTCATAGTCGAAGGCTTTTTTCCTTGCTGCAGACAGGTGATCAGGTCTGGCATTTCTAGGCTTCCAAGGGTCCTAGTGTTTTAGCTATGGATCTCCCAATACCTGCAGGTTGCAGGGCCACAGAGGCTGGGTCTCTCAGAGGAGCGGACACAGAGCACTGAGGACAAGATCTGAAGCTCTGGCCCCAAGACACAAAGGACCCGCCTTCCATCAGTTCTTTGCATGTTTGGTAAGCCAAACATCTGGTCTTAAGTTTTTTTGTTGAGAATTTGTGGTTACTGATTCAATCGCCATGCTACTTATGGGTCCATTTAGACTTTCCATTTCTTCATGATTTAATCTTGGTAGGTTATATGTTTTTAGGAATTTATTCATTTTCTCTGTGTTACCTAGTTGTTTTTTTTTTTTTTTTTTTTTTTTTTTTTTTTTTTTTTTTTTTTTTTTTTTTTTTTTTTTTTTTTGGCAGGTAATTATTCATAGTGATCTCTTATGAAGCTTTTTATTTCTCTGGTATAAGTTGTAATGTTCCCTCTTTCATTTCTAATTTTATTTAGTTAAATCTTTTTTTTCCCTTCGTCTAGCTAAGGGTTTGTCAATTTTGCTAATGTTTTCAAAAAACCAACTCTTCTACCATATGATCCAGCAATCCCAATTCTGAGTATTTGTCCCAAAAACTGCAATCAGGATCTTCAGGAGATAATTTGAAGATATTATGGCAGTGCTACCATGTTTGCATAGCACTATTCACAATATGCAAGAGGTACAAACAACCTAAATGTTCACTGATGGATGAATGGATAACTACGATATATACATAGAATAAAATACTATTCAGCCTTAAAAATGGAAGAGATTCTGCAATATGCAACAACATGGATGAACCTTGAAAACATTATGTGAAGTGAAATAAACCAGTCTCAGAAAGAGTAATACTGCATGGTTCCACTCATATGAAGTACCCAAAATAGTCACATACCCCAAATCAAAGAGTGAACTTGTGGCTGTCCGGGTCTGGGGAAGGGACAACTTGAAAGATACCAATCAACAGGCATAAAGTTTCAATTAAGCAAGATGCAGAAGTTCTGGTGATCTGCTGTTCAACGCTGTACCTAGAGTCAATACTACTGTATACCTAAAATCTGTTAAGGAGGTGCATCTGAGTGTTCTTACCACAATCAAATAAAATTTAAATATATATGTATATATTTGTTTTCCCTAAAAATATAAAATTAGATTGAGGTGATGGTTGTACCACCCTGTGAAAACACTTTAAAAAATTAAATTATACATTTTAAGTGGGGGAATTGGAAAGTATATGAATTATATATCAGTAAAGCTGTTTTTTAAACAACAAATACTATGACAAAAAGGTCCTCAGGACAATGGCTGACCATGTTGATTCATTAGGAAAAGTTCAAGCAAATAAGAAAAACAGCTGCTGGATATAGGAATTAGAACATTTTTGGTACCTTTTCAGAGTACTTTTATAAAATTATAGCAGGTTGATAAATGGGTATTTGTTAGGGAATTAAAAGCACCAAGTATTGTCTACTTTTCAGAAGTTTTCAAAGGACAAAATGAGAGAGCAGCATTTTTGTACGTGTATGTGTGAGATAGAGTCTTACTGTGTTGCCCAGGCTGGAGCGCAGTGGCGGGCAATCTCAGCTCACTGCAACCCCCACCTCACAGGTTGAAGCAATTTTCTTACCTTGGCCTCCCTAGTAGCTGAGATTGCAGGTGTGTGCCACCATACCTGGCTAATTTTTTCATACTTTTAATAGAGATGAGGTTTCACTCTCTATTAATGTTGAGAGTGAGACTAATGTTGGCCAGGCTAGTCTTGAACTCCCAACCTCAAGTGATCCTCCTGCCTCAGCCTCCCAATGTGCTGGGATTACAGGCATGAGCCACAGCACCCTGCTGAGAGCAGCATTTAGATGAGACCAGCAAGGTGAGGGAGGGCTGCTTTGAGGGTTGATGGGGTTGGCACAGCCTATTATGGGCTGTGTGATGAGGACACTATTTCTCTTTAAGTTTCATGTATTTTAATGCTCTTGCCTGTAACTTTCCCCAAGATCACTACACCCCGATCTCTAGTTGGGGAACATTACTGCATTGCATAATGAAATGTATTCCATTCCATTTATGAAGAATGCTCAGCAAAGGGATGATTAGTTGCCTGGTGAGGAATGAAAGTCGCTCAGTCTTATCATGATGGAGTATGGAAGAGGAGTGACTGATAATAATTGGGGGAAAATTCTGTTTTTATTACAGCCTGAGGCAATGATCACATTAAAGCTAAATACTCTTATGTGCTGCTTTAAAATATCATTGATCGTGAGATTTGAAGCTATTTTATGGGAGACCTGTAGATGGAAGAAAATGTGCATTACAAAATTTAATGGGTTCTAAAATAATTTTAGACAAAACAGAGACCAATCTTCACTGCATCACCATACCTTTGCATTTGAGTATTACAATAACATTATACTAAAACACTTCCAATTAAATACAGATTGTGAAATGGCATTACCACTCTTTGATGCTATGATGTATTAAGTAAAAACAGCCAAATGAAGAACTCTATGTGCACAGTGGAATGTCAATATATTGGACAAAGAAAACAACAGCTATGTTATGATGAAAGGTATATAAGTAATTTCCCACCCAATTATGTCTAATGGTAATATAACACAGTTACATTTCTTTAGGAAAAAAAAGGGGGGCTGGGAACAGTGACTCATGCCTGTAATCCCAGCACTGTGGGAGGCCAAAGCAGGTGGATCACGAGGTTAGGTGTTCGAGACCAGCCTGACCAATATGGTGAATCTCGTCTCTACTAAAAATACAAAAATTAGTTGGGCACGGTGGTGTGTGCCTATAGTCTCAGTTACTCAGGACGCTGAAGAAGGAGAATTGCTTGAACCTGGGAGGTGTGGGAGGTGGAGGTTGCAGTGAGCCGAGTTCTTTCCCTGGGTTCAAGGATGTCCTGAAGTTGTAAATGCATGGCTTACGTGCACATGGAACTGTTCTGCTTTCATTGGGTCTTAAGGGGGCTTATGACTTCACAGTGTTAAGAACCATGGGTAAGAAATATTCTGAGTAGTGCATGAATTCTTATCATAGTGTCTACCTGCAAGAAGTTGATGTGCCCACCCCCGCCGCCGTTCTCCCCACTGAGATCTTCTTTCTTTGGGGGACCACAAATACAGATGGGCAACCTACCTCCCATTTTGAGGTGGCTCCTTCAGTGTCACTAGGGTGGGAGTTTATGCCTGACTTTCAAAAACCTTTGTTTGTAGATACATCTATTTATTTATCCATTTATATTTATTATTTTTTGAGACAGCGTCTCGCTCCACCACCCAGTCTGGAGTACAGTGGCATGAACTCAGCTCATTGTAACCTCTGTCGCCTGAGTTCAAGTGATTCTCCCGCCTCAGCCTCCTGAGTAGCTGGGACTACAGACGCATACCACCATGCCTGGTTAATTTTTACATTTTTAGTAGAGATGGGGTTTCACCATGTTAGCCAGGCTGGTCTTGAACTCCTGACCTCAAGTGATCCACCTGCCTTGACCACTCAAAGTGGTAGAATTACAGGAGTGAGCCAACACACATTGTCTTAGTAGACACAATTACAATGTGAAAAGGAAGTACATTATTCCACGTGCAGAGGTGTAATCAGCACATTCTTTTTTTTTTTTAATTGCATTTTAGGTTTGGGGGTACATGTGAAGAACATGCAAGATTGTTGCATAGGTACACACGTGGCAGTGTGATTTGCTGCCTTCCTCCCCATCACCTACATCTGGCATTTCTCCCCATGCTATCTCTCCCCAACTCCTCACCCCCCGCTGTCCCTCCCCTATTTCCCCCCAGCAGACCCAGTGCGTAGTGCTCCCCTCCCTGTGTCCATGTGTTCTCATTGTTCAACACCCGCCTATGAGTGAGAACATGCGGTGTTTGATTTTTTGCTCTTTTGTCAGTTTGCTGAGAATGATGGTTTCCAGGTTCATCCATGTCCCTACAAAGGACACGAACTCACCGTTTTTGATGGCTGCATAGTATTCCATGGTGTGTATGATCAGCAAGTTCTTAAGTCGTCATTACTGGGATGAAGTTCTAGCAATAGAGTCATAAGCTTGTGGCTCTCCTCATCTCCCTTTGCCTCCTTCACAAACATCCACAGAGACCCTAAACTTAGCACATTGTGAGCAGCAGAGTGGCGCCCTGCAGAGAACACATGTTTGGATTCCAGATTTGCTCCTTATGTGTTTATCATGCAATTACAAGCTTGTGTTTTTCCTTCATAACGTGGGATGCCACTATCTACTTTATAAACTTGTTATGGGGATTAAATGAGAAGGTAGATGCCAGTACACATATGAGATGCTCCATACTTATTAGTTTCCTACCCTTGTATATGATTTCCTGGCATCATCACACTATCCACTAGCTGGTACATTTAAGTACCCACTATGTGTGAAACACTGTCCTGTGTACTAGGGACATATAAGAGAATAACAGTTGCTACATGAGCTGTAAGAGCACAAACAAGGTCTTTGCAGTATCATAGGTTATTTGAGCCATCACAATAGCACATGCTATGTGCCAAATGAATTGTACTGTGTCTCAATATTCATCTTTTAATAACTCGATTAATTTAAATATTTAAATGAATGAATTTGAATATTCATTGACTCACTAAGTGCTATTCCCCGCATTGAGTGCAGATGATTTCACTGAGTACAAGAGAGCGGCAAGGCCCCTGCTTTCATAGAGCTCTTGGTCCAGCAATGAGGACGCCAAGAACAAACCACACAACAGTTATATAAACTGGATGCTTATGGATGATAGTAAAAGCTTCAAAAGAAATAAAAGCAGGAGGTATAATGGAACACAGGGAAGGGGGATGCTGATTTTGGTGGGGTAACCAGACAAGACCTCTCTGAGGAAGTAGCATTTGAGGTAGGACCTGAATAACAAGGTAGTCTCAGCTATGCAGAGGTTAGTGGGTGACTGTTTCAGGCTAAAGGAGAGCTTGGTGTGAAGCTCCTGAGACAGGAAAGACTTCAGCATCTTTGGGCCATAGAAAGAACCCTATCTGTCTGGAGGACTTAAAGCAGGGCCGGAGTGTGGACCATGACTGCTATGGATGGATCGGCATGAACCAAGTGACCAATTGGATATGGGAGAGAAAAAGGATGCATGGGCAAGGGTCGACTTAGGAATTTTAATGCTGCACATTTGGGCAAAGACTGGAAGAACTGACAGATAAAAAGATTGATTGAATCATAAGCGGTGGCTTCAATCTTGATGTTTCAATACCTGGAGCTTACTGCCATGGTGATTTGGATGACTAAATTTGGCAGGCTTTAATGCACACTCAATACCAGGACTGAATCCCATGAGAAAGCAATAAAAATGTTGGCAGCTAACTGCCAGTGACTCAGTTACTTGAACATGATTAAACTGAAACTTCTTTGTAATACTTTTCAGAAAATTTCAATGGAGAATAAAGAAATAATTTCTAAGAGTAGTATATATAAATGGGGCATATTTAAAATCACCCAAAGAGACATAAAAGAAGGAAGGAAAAAGATCCTATGATTGCATTGTATGGCTAGAGCTTACCAAAGATCTTAATACAAAATAAAGAGGGTGGGTATGGCCTTCAATATACTATTTTTTTCTCTTTTCTCAAATGCTATTTGCCAATAACCTTTATCCTGCTAAATACTGAAATTAGAATCTGGCCTTATCTTGGTCTATAGATTGTGGTTAGATGCTTAGAAATGCAACATGAATTTTCATATTTGCTTTATTATCTAACATTTTTAGAAGGTGGAAGGAAACTGCTATGTAAGAGATAAAAAGGCTATAAAGCAAAGAAGCCTTTTTCCCCAGAGAAAAAGCAATAAATAAACACCCATTCCAAAGTTGGACGTGGCTTTGATTCTGCAGGTAATTTAGATAGCACTGAACCTTGTCTATTTAGAAACCCATGAAAGACACAGATGCTGAATTCCATTAACAACTTGGCATCTTGGTTCTTCACTTCAGCTGATAAAACCATGTGCTCTACATGGGCTATGCTCATAATCTTATTACCTGTTAACAGGATTTGTGCTTGGAACTCTCAGGGACCCCTTCTCCGGTTCACCCATAAGCCCAATGTCAAATGCATTTTGATAACGGTTGGTTCAGACAGAAAATAAGGCCCACTAACCTGCTTAAGGAGGTTTTAAAATATCTTCCAGAAACATTTCTCAGCTTGTAATTCAGAAATTCCATGTAAACACGGCTTCTTCCAAATCTAGTTAAGCGACTGGCTACAAGTCAGGATTCAGATAAAAAGCCAGTTGAATAACCTGAACTTATTGACATACCAAGAATCAGATCCCATCTGTCTTGTTGAGAAATGGCACATCATGGATGGCACCACTCAAGATCCCACTTCTGGGGGAAAGCTGAATGATTCATTGGTCCCGTTTTATATAATCAAGGAGGAAGTTTCACGTGCGGGAGATGTCATTTTGAAGAGGGAAACGGACTAGGGAAATGCATGCTGGCAATTCAGTCATTACGAAGTACATACAATGGGTAGATCAGTCAATAGATTGATACTGATGGTGAAACTCAAGCCAGTGTTGACAGAGGTCTGAGTCATATAACCTAGGTGCCTCTCAGGTTGCTTGAACTCTACATGTCCCAAACCAACCACTTAATTATTCTTGTAGCAGGCTCTGTTGGTACCTTAGTCAGAGCCTCAGGTATTACTGCTTCACAGGGCAGACAACTGTCGTTGCCTCTTCTCCCTGGATGAGGGCTTTCCCCAAAGGCACAGGAGGCAGCTCTGCTGAGCACATGGTAGCCCAGGAGTACTGGGGGATTGATGTCCCTGGCAGCCCTCCGTCAGTCAAGAATGGGGTTGGCATGTCCACTCCCCAGCTCCTGTATCTTTCTCTGAGGCCTTATGTATTTTTACACCAGTTTCTAGTGTTTCCTAGTGGGACTATGCTCTAGTCTCTCGAGAAAGCATCTGCCTGGATAAGATATTGGCTGCCTTCCCTCCCTCATCTTATTTCCTCACTTTTCTACTGGTGTTTCCTGTACCTCCCAAAATAAACCAATTTCAACTTGATTTCTTGCCTCAGCATCAGCATCTGGGGAAATCAACAATAAACCACTCACTCACCTACTCTCATTCAGCCATGTCACTGAAAAGCAGACACCAGTCTTCTGTTCCCAAGTGAAACACCTGGACTAAGGAAGGAAGCTTTGAGTTCCCAGCCTTGGTTTAGTCTCTGCATTCTTTTCTCTCCTTACCAAGACTCCTCCGTGCTTCCTGGTGCATGAGACCTTTTCACACTTAGGGGGGATATATGGGTTTATATCCACAGAAGACAATGTGAGCAGCCACCATCCTATGCTAGGCTGACTTGCTTTAACTAAAGGTTATCTTTAGCCAGTCCCTTTTCAAATGACAACTGCTGTATTCTTTGTGCTTCTATTAAAGTTACTTAAGTACAGTCACTGCCGGATAACAACACGTCGGTCAATGATAGGTGACATATGTGCAAGTGGTCTTATTAGATTATAATAGAGCTGTCTTGTACAGGGATACCATTTTAAATCTTTTATACCGTAGTATTTTATGGCATCTTTTCTATGTTTAGATATACAAATATTTACTGTTGTATTACAATTGCTTACGGTATTCAATACAGTAACAGGCTATACAGGTTTGTAGCCTAGGTGCAAGAGGCAATGTCACACAGGATAGGTGTGTAGTAGAATATACCATCTAGATTTGTGTAAGTGCCCTCTATGATGTTTGCAGAATGACAAGATCATCTCGTGATGCATTTCTCAGAAGGTATCTCCATCATTAAGTGACACATGACTGTAAATGGTTTGTGTGAATATGTGTACGTGTGCATAGTATTCCCAGTTTTGTCAATGGAACATGCAGAATTCCTTATTATTTAGATTATATGGGTTTATATCCACAGAAGACAATGTGAGCAGCCACCATACTCTGCTAGGCTGACTTGCTTTAACTAAAGGTTCTCTTTAGCAAGTCCCTTTTCAAATGACCACTGCTATAATCTTTGTGCTTCTATATTAAAGTTACTTAAGCACAGTCATTGCTGGATAATAATATATCAGTCAATGAAGGGCAATATATATGAAAGTGGTCTCATTAGATTATAATGGAGCTGTTATTATTTTAGTGATGATCATGATGATACAGTCCTAGTCACAGGGGCCACAAGATAATCATTCATACGTTGGGAGAATGAGACTGGGTACATATTTAGTAGGAAATGAGGACTCAGGACGTTGTCTCCAACTCAGCTAAATCTCCCAGTGCCACTGATGCTGGGAAGAGATGTAGCCCTTCCATTAACATGCTGGCAGGGTGGTCACACCTATGAGAAATGACCCAAGGAATGACTGGGAATGTTGTGGGAAGAGGGCTCAGGAAAATGAAAAGCCCCAAAGAAATCAAGAAGCAAATGGAAACTTTGCCCTTTTAAAATGCCATGCATAGTCAATTATACATTTGTGAGTCAATTATGCATTTGTAAGTCAATTACAAAAAAGAAAACAGATGAGTTTTAAGACTTCTAATGCGCAATACTGGAAAGGGCTTCAATTTAGGAGAACAATAATTTTTAAAAATGGTTTTAGGTCAAATGAGGAAGGAAGGTTTCCAAAATGCCTCCTGGGAATTAAATTAAAAATGAGTAAACTAATTTTATTTGCAGCTTAAATAAAACTCCCCTGAAATGTTTAATGGGCACCTACCTTCTTTAGGTATATTCTAGAGAAAACTCAATTTGCAATTATAGGCTAAGGAGATTAATGAATCACTTCATTTTATTTGTATTAGAACCAGTGATTAGAAAGAAATTTTTTTCTGAGGTAGAGTCACAGTGATCTAGCTGAAAAAAAGAAGGCTGAGTTTTTTCACTGATATGCTTTAGTTGCCTAGACATTTCCTTAAGTCCAGGGGCTAAAGAGACACATATTTATAGGAGGATGGTGCTAACCACAGTGGTGGCATATAGCAGGAGCCTCATAAACATATAGAAAACAGATAAACCTACAACAATATTTCAACCGTGTGTATTTCAAATAAATGGGCAGGAGGTAAGATTACGCTTCCGGAGCCAACAATTGTGTTTTCTTTGCCTTGATACCTACAGGATGCAAATAGCATGTACTGAATGAACCCACTTGCATCTGAGCAAAGGAAAATGGAAGTTTCTGTTTGCTTTGTTTACTGAAGTAATCCTGCTCCTAGAGGGCTGCCTGGCACACAGTAGGTACTCAAATTTATCTGTTGAATAAACATGGTAGATAGAATGAGAAATCCTTCAAAGTCCAAGACCAATTTTAGAAAATTCAGCTTTCATCAGGCATTTGATGTATGTGTTTCATTAAGTTACTTTTTATAATGCAATTACTGTTATGTAATAGTCATAACCTAATTTTAACAACAGCAGCTATGGACAATGTATAAGACACTTTGTATATATTATCCCTTTTAAACTGTACAATACTCTATTGAGGTAGCTTCTGTTATTTTCATTGATAGATAAGAAAATTCAGTTTTAGAAGAGTGTCTTGTTACAGAAGCCTCAGCTAGAAAGAGGCAGAGCTGGCTGGGTGCATTGGCTCACACCTGTAATCTCAGCACTTTGGGAGGCAGAGGTAGATGGATCACCTAAAGTCAGGAGTTTGAGACCAGCTTGGCCAATATGGTGAAACCCTATGTCTACTAAAAATAAAAAAATTAGTCAGGCATGGTGGCGTGTGCACCTGTAATCCCAGCTACTTGGGAGGCTGAGGCAGGAGAATCGCTTGAACCTGAGAGGAGGAGGATGCAGTGAGCTGAGATTGTGCCACTGCACTCCAGCCTGGATGACAGAGCAAGACTCTGTCTCAAAATAAATAAATAAATAAATAAATAAATAAATAAATAGAGAAAGAGAAAGCAAAGCAAAGCAAAGCAAAGCAAGGCAGGCAGAGCTGGGGTTCCATGCTAACGTGGGCTCCTCCAGGGCAGAGCTTGAGACAAAGACTTGAGTGCAGGTGTGTTTTGTGGGGTGTGGGAGATTCAGGAAGCAGGTGTGAAAGGGAAGAAGTATGTGGCTGAGCTGGTACCACTGGGGACCATGGCAGCTCAGTCCCACTGGGGACTGCAGAGGGTACTCAGAATTGCCTTTCCATAGACAGGGGTCTGGGCATTGATCCATTGGCCCCAGTCCCCACCGGCGGAAGGCCACCTCTGGAGACATTAAGTTCCGTGCTTTGGGGCTGCCGCATGCGGGAAAAGAACTTTCTTGGCCCTGGAAAAGCAGGGAGAAGTTGCTGATAGAAGATGGGAGTGCCCACTGCAGCTGCAGCCAAGATCCAGGTGGGCTGAGGGCACACGGCTCAAGGGCATCAAAAGCATCGATTACTTGTTCTAACTTTAACTGTGTGCCTTCAGAATCCTTTTTTAAGTAAGCAGCTATATTTCCTCCTGCTGAGAGAAGAGCCGGGAGGAATGTAACGTGGTACCAACCACAGCGTCTGCCTCCAAGGTGCTTGTAAACCTAATTTGGGAGAAAGGAATATGCCTGTGAAAAATTAGATAACAAGCCACTATTAGTAAAGAACAACTCAGTGCACAAACAGAGTGTGGTACTTAGGCAAATAAAAATATTTCCTAAGATATTACCTTCCTACAGCTGCTGTAACAGATTATCACAGACTCAGTGGCTTAAAGCAACACAAATGTATTCTCTTACAGTGCTGGAGGTCAGGAGTCTAAAATGAATCCACGGGGCTATGTTTCTTCTGGTAACATGAGGTTCCCTCACCTTTTCCTGCTTCTTGGTGCTGCTGGCATCTCTTGGCACATGGCCCCTTCCTCCATCTTCAAAGCCAGCAGGACAGCATCGCTTTCCCTCTCTTATCGCTGGCGACCCTCTTCTAAGGACCTCTGTGGTTATATCGGGCCTTATCAGGCTAACCTCTGTAAATCAAGATTCTTAATTGTATCTCCAGAGGCCCTTTTGCAATCGAAGCTAACATTCATAGGCCCCAGGAATTAGTATGTGCATATCTTTCAGGGGGATGGTGGATAAGATTTTTCAGCCTACACAGCTACTTACAAAGCTAGTATATCCATATTCTCTCTGTCTTTCTTGTTTTTCTGAAAGAATGCACATAGAATTGTTAAGATTTTTTTTTCTTTTGGGAGAGAGAGGAATGGGGACTGCAGAAAATGACAGGAGATTTCTACTTTCATATTGTGCTGTCAGTGACCTGCTTTTATTTTTACCATCTGCATCTTTTACTTTTATTTTGTTAAAAGAAAAATGGTAACTTGGTTATCTGGATCCTGAGGTTATGAGCTATTTTGTTTTCTGCTTTAGACATTTCTATGTTATCAACATGACCTAATGAATGTTTTTGAGAATTATGATTCATCCATAAAATAAACCATCACATAGCCATTAAAGGGAATAAGGAAGAACTATATATACAGCATCCAAGAGATACTGTTGGTGAGGAACACAGAATGCAGTATTGGCTGTAAAGAAGGCTTCCACTTCTGCAAAACACAGCACAAAACGGATGTACATGTTTGTTTGTTTCCTTTTTTTGGGTCGGAGTCTCATTCTGTCGCCTAGGCTGGAGTGCAGTGGCACGATTTCAGCTCACTGCAACCTCCGCCTCCTGGGTTGAAGTGATTCTCCTGCCTCAGCCTCCCAAGCAGCTGGGACTACAGGCACACACCACCACGCCTGGCTAATTTTTTTGTATTTATAGTAGAGATAGGGTTTCACCATGCTAGCCAGGATGGTCTGGATCTCCTGACCTCATGATCCGCCTGCCTCAGCCTTCCACAGTGCTGAGATTACGCGTGAGAGCCACCGTGCATGGCCCATGTTTGTTTCTTAACATGATTTCTGGGAAGACACAGTGGCTGTCCTGGGGAAGGGTACTAAGAAAGATTTTGGCAGAGAGGAGGAATTTTTACTATATACTCCTTTGAAATGTTTGGTGTGTGTGTTTGTGTGTGTGGGGGTGTGCATGCAAGTCTATGTCATATGGTACTATATAAAAAGAAAGTACTAAATGATACATTCAATACAGCAATAATAAGAACAATATTAGTCAAGTTCTTGTGGGCTGCAAGCATTTTACATGGATCACTTAATTCTTCATAAAATTCTGTGACGCTGTTGGCCCTCACAGATAAGAAAACTGAATGACAATGATTTAAGCACAACCAATGAATGAATCAACAAATGGATAAATGTGTTGGGAGAAGTAAGAAATAAGGTCAGGCAGAAAGGACAGACCATTATTGAAGGCTGCATTGAGAACTTGGGAAATTTGTTTTTTGGTTGCTACGACTAGTGGGGGATCTTGTTGGCTTTCTGCAGGTGGAGCAACGGATGCCCAAAGTTGTGAAATGGGAAGAGTTCCCTCAAGAAGAATTATCTCATTTTGTATTTCACTCTTAAGCATTCATGTAGGTGGGAAACTTCTTTAGAATTTTCTGAGCCAAGAACATAACTCTATGTATGAACTTTTTTTGTGTGATTTTAATCTGCACTGAATTTTTTTTCAGTCTCATTTCATCTGTACCTAGGCTTCTCTTTTTTCCAACATCTCTTCTACAGAATGTTTTCTAAATCATTTTACTTCTCCTAAATTCAAGTTGTTCTGTTATACGGACATGCAAACATTAGACTATATCATTATATCTTTCTGTGTAGTCATGCCTGAACATTTCAAGTATGAATTCTTTTACTGGAAACCACATTCCTATTATTCTTCCTTTATATTAAAGTCATGACATAATGCTGAGTTTTTTGTATATAGGTAATAATATTATCTGTGGATGTCATGTTAGTGTAGAAGCTTTATGATGTTCTTCATCACAGCGGATGTCCTAGGGCAAAGCAGGCTTGTGTGAGATAGCCCAGAAGTGATACTTCCAGTGGGGACTGCCTACTCCTCCAAAGGTATCTAAATTTACATTATTTTTAAAGATAGTTGGGTAAACTAAACATATCCTCTATTTTCTCCAAGTCTCAGGATTCCAAGGGTGTGACTTCCATTCTAGGAAATGGTGAGTCATTGTGAAGCAGGGGGTGACTCACACAACTCCTGCTTTGCTAATCTGTCCTAAAGAGTCCATTTTTCTCCAAAACACTAACCTCATATAGTGTACCTTAGCTTTTCGTTCTCATAAGACATATTATTTCATTATAACAAAATGGGGCTAACCTGCGCCATAAGCTAGTGTGTGTATGTGGTTGCTAGGTAACCAATTTGCCCGTTGGGCTTCAGAAGCAGCTCAGGGTGTTAAATATCACATTATAAATCAGGGTGGCTAGGGGAGCTCAGACATGCTTTAAGAAACAGCGTCCTCCTGAAGGGCAGATTGAAACTGGTTATTGATGGGATTAAAAAATGGAACTCAAATCAAATTAATTTGAAAATTTGAATCCATAAGCAAGGAGAAGGGGACATATCTAAGTTTAATAGAAATGGGATAGAAGAGGAAATATAGTCTCATTACATAAATTAGGTGATACAATTAAATCCAAAGAAGACTGAGAAGGAACCTGCATATTAATAATGATGCTGATTGGTGTAACTTTGGATTCCCTGCCTGATTCCAGCGTGCTGGGCACCATGCTAATGCCTGACTTTAGTCATGCCATCCAAACAGCACCAACTTACAAGGTAGATATTGGCACTGTTTTACTGATGAGAACAATGAGTTGCAGTGGTCTACCTAGGTTCGCCATGCACACATCATGCCAAACTGACTGTCCTTTCAGGAGAGAGCTGATGGGGCAAGTGATGAGAAGGCCATAGACATAATGTATATTAATTTCCACAAAAGGAATTGGTCTGCACTATTTCTGTGGACTGATAAATGCACTTTGGCTGATAAAGCCTGGTAGATTTAAGGAATCCTGGATAACCACCTTCTTGTGGTACAAGAACAACACACTAGTGGGAGCTGTATTGAAGGTGAATCACTCTTTCTGTCCTGTTCTATAATCTTGTCAATAACTGGTGAGGATGAGCTTATGTATGGCACAAAACAGAGAGACAGCAAACCATATGGTCAACAGGTGGCGCTCTGGGAGCCAGACAGTTTCACTGTGTTAGCAGCAGCAGCAGCAGCAAGAGGAGCAGTAATAGTAGGAGTAATGAAATAATATTAGGCTAGTTTGCAAAATCAAAGTGCAGAGTAACCTCCTGGATGAAAATCCCTCCAAATTTGACCTCTATCACCTATGTACACTACGAGGAAATATACAATAACAAAGAAAAAAGACAGCAACATCTACATTCAGGAAACATTTTTTTTTCTTTTGAAAAGTCATCCCTTTGGTGACCACTGGAGCCCTAGGACTACTTCTCAAGGCCTCAAGCTCTGGAGAGATCTCCAGATGAACATGAGAGTGAAATGAATATATTCAGTGTGATTAAAATCATACAAAAAATGTTTATACATAGAGCTATGTACTTGGCTCAGAGAATTATAAACAAGGTCTTCACCTACATGAATGATTGAGAGTCAAGCACAAAATGA
Source organism: Cebus imitator (assembly GCF_001604975.1). Classification (NCBI taxonomy): domain Eukaryota; kingdom Metazoa; phylum Chordata; class Mammalia; order Primates; family Cebidae; genus Cebus; species Cebus imitator. The sequence continues at coordinate 1,026,866 of NW_016107474.1, read as the reverse complement.
GATAATTCTTTGTTGAGGGAACTGTTCAACAGACTGTGTTCAAATTCTAGCTCTGCTGCCAGCCATACATTCTCGGTAAGACTGCTGATCCTCTCTGTGCCTCTATTTTTTAAAAGTCTATAATATGGGAATATTACTGGTATATACACTTCACAAGGTTGTTGTGAGGATTGAAAGATATAATTCGTATAATTTGCTTCACAAAGGGCATGCTTAGGAAACACCAGCAATTTATTTTTTATTTTATTATTATAATTTTTTATTTTGAGACAGAGTCTGACTCTGTTGCCCAGGCTGGAATGCAGTGGTACAATTTTGGCTCACTGCAACCTCTGCCTACCGGGTTCAAGTGGTTCTCCCACCTCAGCCTCCTGAGTAGCGGGGACTACAGGCACTCACCACCATGCCTGGCTAATTTTTTTATATTTTTATCTAACTTTTTTTTTTGAGATGGAATCTCGTTCTGTCACCCAGGCTGGAATGCAGTGGCACAATCTTGGCTCACTGCAACCTGTGCCTCTCAGGCCTCAAGTGATCTATCCACCTCAGCCTCCCAAAGTGCTTGGGATTACAGGTGTGAGCCACTGTACCCGGCCAACACCAGCAACTTCTATCATTAGAAGTAGCAGTGATACTAATAGACTAGCCTAAAGGACCAAATTTTAAAGTAATCCCTGTAGGCTTGAGTGCATTTCACGTGTAGGTACAGGCCATTCTAAACAACAAGAGCAGCAAGTGGGCCAAATGGAAAGAGTGTGGGTTGATGGGACTCGGTTTCATACTTGATTCTACGTAGTATCTTGCATTTGCCTATATTTGATCCTGAAAACAGGATCCATATATAGGCAAATGCAAGATACTACGTAGAATCAAGTAGTCAGAACCCCACTGTGGTAAAGGACCAAAGGATGGAGAACACATGTATGAGATGGTTATAATTAGGTTGGTGCAAAAATAATTGCCATTACTTTCAATGGCAAAAACTGTAATTACTTTTGCTCCAACCTACTACCTACTATCTACCTCCAACCTACTATCTTGAAAGCAATGGGGAGAACCCAGGGTTGCCAAACTGCATTTCAGGAAGCTTCAGAGGAAGTTTCCTCTAGGAGGTACCACCCACAGAGCTCCCAACTATGACTCCATCCTGGAGTTGAGCCATCTGGTACCCCTCCCAACTCACAGGCCACTGTGCGAGATCTGAGAAGCCTGCCTGAGAAAACAAACTTCCTGCATCAGAGCGGCAGAAAGCCAGACACTTGATCTCTAGCACCTGTGTTCACTGTGAGAAAATTTACAATGAGAAGCAAAAGGGCAGCCACACAGACGTTTCTGGATCGATTTCTTTAAAAGTCATTCCTTTCGTGGCCGTCAAGGAGTCCCAAGACTCCCTCTAAGTTTTCTCTGATATCTGTTAAATCCTTTCCAAAAAAAGAAAACTAAAACAAAATCTCTGAATTCTCCAAGCCTAAGCATGCTCCTTCCCTTCTAATTTTCGGCAGTATTATAAGCTAGGCATCATGAGGGAACAATGGAGGAAACAGATATAACCGTTGGGTACCATACAATTCTAGGGAATCAATAAGGTAAAGTTTTGCATCACATAGGTGGGTTTTCGGTGTTTGTTCTTATGATATCCTAGTTACATCAATTATTTAAACTTGAGAACATTTTAGAATGAATTCGGTACAACCTCCTTTTGTTTGTTCACTCTCACAGCTGTTTGACTGCCTGCTGGTGTCAGGCACTGTACTAAATGCAGCGGGTCAAATGGCGAGGACAAAACCAAGGAGTCTGTGCTCTCCTGGAGCCCAGAGTCTAGTGTGGGTTAGTTTGGGCTTCCTCACAACATGGTAGCTTTTGAGCAGATGGACTCCAAAAGCAAGATTCCCAGTGAACAAGGAGAAAGCTGCATGGCGTTTTATGACCTCATCTCAGAAGTCACATGTCATTCTACTGGTTACAAATGAGTCCTTGGTCCACTTAGATCCATGAGAATGAGACAAAGTCCCCATATCTCAATGTCAAGGTCACACTGAAGAAGACCATGTGGGATGGTAGAGACACATAATGGTCGCCTTTGAGAAAGGCAATCTGATAGATGGGAGAAGCTGAAAGGACTACGGTATGCAAATACACTTTGGACCAAAATTTTTCTTAAGACCTATCTTTAGTACACAGATTTCTATGAATTAACTCCAGCTATATTTACTTCCAACCTTGTCATTATAGATGTAACATATTTCAAAACACTTGACAGTTTACAAAGTACTCTTAATTGATCATCATAATAAGCCTGCTAATTATTAGGACGAAATATTATCACCCACACTGTTTAGACAAGAAAACTAAGACCCAAATTCTCATAGCCAAAAAAAGGAGCATGTTCAGGATCTGAGTCCAGAATTAACTATTCTTTCTGCAGAAACAAACCATCTACTGACACATGCCATGGCAAGGGAAAATCATAATTTATGGTCTGATGGTCTTTGTATCCTTTTTAGGATATAAAGCATTTAAATGGTCTATGGCTTTCAGTGTTAGCTGCATCATTTATATGAGAATATGAAACAGCCATTGTTTTAAATAGCATCCATTATGGACTGAACATAAAGACGATTTCCAAATTGCTTCCAACATTTTTTTGTCCTATCTTGCAAATAATTAAGGGTTAGCAACTTTAAAATTAATTCTAGTGGTAGAGCTATGCATCTGGCTTAATGGGCACCATAAATCAATCCCATGAGATAAAATCTATTTTAAGGACTCTTCTGAAAAGGTGCTATTTCAAAGAAGGCATTGTATTATGTTCTCTCTCTTTGGAGCAGCAGTCCAAGCTCTCATGTTCCAACCTCTGAGCAACTTTTAGCGTCAATTATGAACATGTTAGAAGTACAAAAATGCACCTTCTCGGGCCCCATTCCAGGTCTACTGCGGTAAATTGAATGGTGGCTCCCTAAAAGAGGCCTCCATGTCCTAATCTCTGGAACCTGCACATGAACCTTATTTGACAGAAAGTGGGGGTGGGCCTTTGCAGATGTAATTAAGCATCTCAAAATGAGAGGAGATCAGCCTGGGTTATCTAGGGAAGTCCTAAATCCAATAGCAAATGTCCTTATAAGAGAAAGGCAGAGGGACATTTGAGAAAGAGAAGAGGAGAAGGCCCTGTGAAAACAAAGGCAGAAATGAAAGTGACACCCAAGGCCATGGAATCCCTGGAGCCATCAGCAGCTGGAAGAGGCAAGGGAGGATCCTCCCTTGGAGGTTTTAAAGGGAGCATGCCTTGGCAACACCTTGATTTTGGCTTCTGAGTTGGCCTAAGCGTTGTGTATTCTTGTTAACCTGATTTCAGCTTCTGGCTTCCAGAAGTTAGAGAATAAATTTCTGTTGTTTTTAAACCATCAACATTACAGTGATTTGTTATGGTAGCCCTAGAAAATTAATATACCTAACTGAGTTAGAAACCAGGCTAGTAGGCCTAGCAATGAGTACTTTCACAAGTCCTCCTGGGGATTTTGATTTACACTCAAGGTTTGGATACACTGCTCTAGAGTAATTGAATAAATGGCTCTATTTGTGGCTGGCTAAAGACATAGGTATTTTTTTTCCCCAAGACAATAGAAGCCTCCCCCACACCTGCAAATAGACCAGTGTGGGCATTGAAGATCTGGGGCAAGACTAGAGTCTCTCAGCAGATAAGTAAATTGTTCCAGGTCAGCTCTCCACAGCTTTCTCTCTGGGGAAATCTCCTCATTTATAAACAAATGTTTCTTTAGCTGTATGAATGTGGACAGGGCAAACTGCCAGGCACTGCAGTTACAAGTAGGACTAAGATTTGATTCTTGCCATCAAGAGTCCTGCCAACTCCTGGGAGAAACAGGACAAGGAGATACAGAGATAAACAACTCCATCTTTAGCTTCACATAGGCATAATGTCTTTGACACACTCTCATAACTTATTAAATAAGCAACTCTTCAAGCTATAAGTGTACCTCTAACTGAATTCCTCCTAAGCACTGGGGTGGTGTTAAATCAACACCAGCACGCTCTCATGGCTAAAATACAAGACGCTGTTTTCCAGTGAATAATGAATCCTGCTTCTCCCTCATGCTCATCTTCCTTACAGATTAGTTTGCATATCAAGAACAACTAGACCCTATAAAAGTCACAACAGAGCAGAGGGATGTTCACTGTGAATGTACATTTTCTAGAGTTTTCTCAAATTAGAGCATCTGAGGGGACCTTGAGAGAAATCAAATGTGTCAAGACCAAGTGAGAACATAATTTGGCTTCTGTAGCTAATGAGAAATGCCCTCTGCTTTCCATCGAAGTGTTGAACTTCTTAACTGGTTTAAATTCAGCATAAAGGTGGTGGGGTGTCTTTGATTAAGAGTGTGTATCCCCTTTTAATCAAAGTGAGAATTGTACTACCGCAATCCTCAAAGGCCTTGGGAAAACACAACTTGGTGGGAGACGTGTGTCCTCAAAGAAGGAGGGGTTGCCCATGGCCGAGGGGGGACATGCTAGGGAGTGGGGGTGGGGGATGGGACGAGATCAGGAAAGCCAGGAGGAAGGGCCAGGGTGAGGGCACAGATCATAGCTGGAGACTTTTGAGCCAAGGCTACCTGGCTTCCAAATTCTGCACCACCACTCAGTAGCTGTGTGACCATGGGCAAGTTACTTAATTTCACAGAGCCTCAGTTTCCTCTGCTGTCGCCTGGGACAATGACAGAAGCGACCTGAAAGGGTCACTGTGAGGAGTAAAAAGGTAAAATCATGAAAAGTTCTACTGATAAATCCTGGTAACGCATGTCTGTCTTGTTTTTCCCAGCCTCTACCTACTTCTGCTCCTCCCCTTGTGTTATCATAATCATCATCATTTGTGATGCATCTCATATCCTTGAAGTCCTAGGGTTTAAATGTGATTCTCCTCCTTCAATTGCTGTGTATCCTCAGAAAAGGCATACACCTCAGGAACGCCACCTGTCAATGGTCACTCTACCTTCACCTTGCTGGCGGGTGAGGATTAGAGAGCATTCATGTAAAGTCAACACAGAGCTTAACCCTTCAGGGACATGAAATGAAAAGTACCACCATTACTCAAAATAAGGTTCTTGTGATGCAAAAAAAGAGAAGAGTTTTAAAGGAAGGAGGTCAGCCAGGCAACAGAGAGGAACGAGGGACTTCTGGCTATCTTCCAAATCTCCTGGAAGTGAGATGATGGAATGAGATGACACATGGTAGGTAAAGATCATTAATTTGGCTGGACGCGGTGGCTCATGCCTGTAATCCCAGCACTTTGGGAGGCAGAGGCTTCTGGATCATGAGGTCAGGAGTTCAAGACCAACCTGGCCAAGATGGTGAAACTCCATCTCTATTAAAAGTACAAAAATTAGCCATGTGCGATGGTAGGCTCCTATAATCCCAGCTACTCAGGAGGATGAGGCAGGGAACTACTTGAACCTGAGAAGCAGAGGTTGCTGTGAGCTGAGGTTGTGCCACTGTACTCCAGCCTGGGCAACAGAGCAAGATTCTTCCTCAAAAAAAAAAAAAAAGGTAATTAATTCACTTTCCTTATTCAATAGCTGATCACTGAAATTCATGTGCCAGACACAGTGTTTTATCATCCTCTCAACAATCCTGGGAGGTAGATAATGGATTATCCCCATTTTACAGCTCAGGACACTAACATTTAAAAGGTGAAATACAATAACAAAAGCATGGAATCAACCTAAATACCCATCAATGATAGACTGAATAGAGAAAATGTGGTAATATGCACCATGGAACACTATGCAACCATAAAAAGGGAAAAGATCATGTCCTTTGCAAAGACATGGATGAAGCTGGAGGCTATCATCCTTAGCAAACTAACACAGGAACAGAAAACCAAATATTGCATGTTCCCGCTCATAGTGGGAGGGAAATGATGAGAACACCTGGATACAAAGTGGGGAACCACACACACTGGGAGGGTGGAGGATGGGAGCAGGGAGAGGATCAGGGAAAATAACTAATGGATATTAGGCTTAATACCTGGCTGATGAGATAATCTGTACCACAAACACCCTTGAAACACGTTTACCTGTGTAACAAACCTGCATATCCTGCGCAGCTATTCTTGAACTTAAAAGTTAAAAAAAAGAACAACAGAAAGGTGAAACAACTTCCCGTGGTCATGAGGAAATTAATTGGAAATCAGGTTGCAGCTGACTTCAGTTTTAACCACTATGTAATATCTCCCCTGTGGTGACCACCGGCTGCAGCCCGCTGTCACTGCTGACCTACATCTATATTCTAACACATTTGAGCAATGACCAGGCTGAAGAAAAACTCTGTAAGGATGCACTGTCAGCCCTTCAACGTGGAAGGGCTGGGGAGAGCATCTCCCGGAAGAGTAACAGTTGTACCTTGCACCCCTGGCCTCTAGGAGGTCAAACCTATCTTCGCAGAACTGGAAAAAACCACCTTAAACTTCATATGGAACCAAAAGAGAGCCCACATAGCCAAGTCAATTCTAAGCAAAAAGAACAAAGCGGGGGGCATCACACTACCAGACTTCAAACTATACTACAAGGCTACAGTAATCAAAACAGCATGGTACTGG
>NW_016107474.1:989714-1018999 GCF_001604975.1 Cebus imitator | reverse complement strand
GATGGGGAGGAAGGCAGCAAATCACACTGCCACGTTTGTTCCTATGCAACAATTTTGCATGTTCTTCACATGTACCCCAAAACCTAAAATGCAATAAAATAAATAAATGGGAAAAAAATAATAAAAAAATAATTAAAAAAAAAGATATTCACAAATGGGGCCTTAAATCTACATATATTAATTGTGGTAAAAGTTGTATAAATAGTAAATGACTAATTCAGAGTTAAAAAAAAAAAAAAAAAGAAAGGAGGTAACTTCTCAGTAACAAACCTTCCAGATATCACTGATGGAGAAGACAGGATGGCCACTGGCAAATAGGACCTCCCAGAAGAACTCAGGTGTCTAATTGATCACCGAGAGTCATGAGTATTTATCTTCCTTAACTTTTTTTTTCTTGAGACGAGTCTTGTTCTGTCACCCAGGCTGGAGTGCAATGGCATGATCTTGGCTCATTGCAACCTCTGCCTCACAGGTTCAGGTGATTCTGCTGTCTCAGCCTCTTGAGCATCTGGGATACAGGTGCCTGTCACCATGCCCAGCTAATTTTTGTATTTTTAGTAGAGACGGGGTTTCACCATGTTGGCCAGGCTGGTCTTGAACTCCTGATTTCAGGTGATCCACCCACCTCAGCCTCCCAATGTGCTGGGATTACAGACATGAGCCACTGCGCCTGGCCCTTCCTTGACTTTTCTTTTTCTCCAACCACACACACCATCCATCAGCAACCCAGTCAGCCCTTTCAAACCGCTGTAGATACTGACCATTAATCATCCCTCCATTGCTACTAGCCTGGCTCAATCCACCTATGTAATGATCCCAGCCTCCTCAATGGCTGCCTTGCTTTTGTTCTCACTGCTTTGATCTCTTCCAGACACCAGGAGGTGGGTCCTATAAAATGCAAGTCGGGTCATGTCACTCTTCTGCTCAAAACCTGGGTGGCTCATGTCTCCTTGTGAGTAAATGCTGGGTACTTTTCAATGCCTGCACAGTTGGATGTGATCTGTTCCCTTGCTTCTGTTCCCCTTCTCACTTTATTTCATCCTCCCCACCTCCTTACGGTTCCCCCAGCACACCACATGTGCACCTGCCTCAGGGCCTTTGTGTGTGCTGTTGCCTCTGTCTGGCCTGCTGTCCCTCCGTTTATCCACGTGGCTCACCCTCTCACCTCTTCCTTGACTGCATGATTGAAAACTGCACCCTGCCAGTCTCACTTCAGTACTGTTCACTCTTTTTTATTTTTTAAACTTTTATTTTAGGTTCAGGGGTACATGTGCAGGTTTGCTACATAGGTAAACTTGTGGCATGGAGGTTTCATGTACGCATTACTTCCTCACCCAAGTACTATGCCTAGTACCCAATAGCTATGTTTTCTGCTCCTCTCCCCGATCTCAATCTCCACCCATAGGATCCAGTGTTAATTGTTCCCTTCTGTGTCCATGTGTTCTCATCATTTAGTTCCCACTTATGAGAACATGTGGTATTTAGATTTCTGTACCTGAATTAGTTTGCTAGTGATAATGACCTCCAGCTCCATCCATGTTCCTGCACAGAACACGATCTTGGTCTTTTTTATGGCTGCATAGTATTCCATGGTCCACCCTCATGCTTGTTTTTCTCTATAACTCTCATTGCCTAATATATTCTACATGTTTACTGTTTGTCTCTCTCTACCAGGGGGAGAACATGTACTCCCTAAGGTCAGAAGCCTGGCGTTAAGTGTTTGTTCAATAAATGAATGAATGAATGAATGAATGAATGCAGTGTGGGCTGAGCTTGGTTTCCTGACCAGGGGATTCATTCACTGAACAAATGATTTAATTCAATAAACGAACGATTCAATGGAATTGAATGAATGATTGATTCAATTCCATTGATTCATTTGTTGAATGAATGATTCATTTGTTCATTCACTAGAGAAACCACTGCAATAACATATACACCTGTGTCTCCTCCCCACAAAACTGTGGTCTGGGGAGTAGTGGCTTAGCAGCTGCCGTGGTTCCTGGCAGCCATGGCATGCCAGTAAAGATGAACTTTGTTTCTGAGTCACTGGACTCTGGCAGCAGATTGTGACAGAAATTCCTGGCTGGCTTCTCATGACATCTCTAGAGAAAGTATCACTTTAGCTCTCTCCTGAGCCAGTCATCCATCATCATAAACAAGCATGTATGCTCCAAAATGTCCCTTTGCAGTAACCACACGTTCCCACAGTCCTTCCCACAGGCAAGAACAATATTCCCATGAGAATGCTTCCTTTCCCAGACCGTAAAAACCAATGCAGAGCCAGATGCCTCTGCCCACCCAAAGGTGCCATTTATGGGCACCTCTTGGCATCAGTTTAGCACCAGCTCTGGGTGACAAGGTCTCAGGGAATAGCCCAGGAGGTATCCCTGGGGACATTTTATCTGGATACTGGTAACACTTTATTTTTGCTTTAATAGTACTTATCTCTTTATTTATTCTGGCAGGGAACTTTCCCTTGCCCTGGAAAGGGCTGAATTCCCAGGCCTGGGTACCCACATCCCATCATCCTCCATCTATGCCCTCCCCTGGTCCTCTTCCCTCCCAACTTCCTTCCATCTCTTCACCCTCTGTCCTCTAGCCTCATTCCTGAACAAGATTCCCAGCATTCTTCAGGGCCAGCTCAGACCTCCCTCCTTATAGAAGCTACCTCCAGCCTCCACTGAGATTTTCCTTTTTCTTATTTCCTACATAATTTAAAGATGGCACCGCATAATTTAGCGTGTAATTACAGAAGCTCGTACACTGTGATTCTGCCTCGTGCGCTGGTTCTGTCTTTGAAGCCGAATGTACTCCCAGCGTCTTTTGTTGTTTTATATCACAACTTAGGGCTTGGTCGGTGGAAGACGTGGTCCCAGATGAGGGCTTGGAGCTGCTCAGAGAGACCTGTCAAATGCTTCCTGTGCACACATCTATGAAAGGGTGAATATTCATTCCTGTGATGTTCTTGCTGTGAGTCCTCACGAAGCGACAGTTTTGGAACTCCATCAGGGGAGCCATTACGACGATAATTGAGGTTCTAGAATCTAATTTAGTTCTCTAAAATCCATGAAATAGCACTCAGAATCTTAGCTCATTGCTGTTAAGCACTTATTCATGATAATTTTAGGAACAATCATAAATAATACATAATATAAATTATAAATAATAGCTGGCATTCATTTAGTACTTACAGCTCATGAGGCACTCTGCTAAGGAGGCTTTAAGATGGGAGCTGTTATTTAACCTCCTCCATGCACCCATATCACAGGTGAGGAAACCAAGGTTTGGGGGTTATGGCCACCAAGGCCTTGGGCACTGGTGGACATAGGCACAGGGCCACAAAGCTCTTAGGCAGTGGGGCCAGGATGGAAATTCAGTCTATTGAAGTCATTCAAGGTAGGTTTAGCAGATGAGCAACATGTGTAGGGGTGTGATTGGAAGTATATGGGGGTGATTTTTGAGTGTGTTAACAATCGGGGGTGCTACTGGCATGTAGTGGGAGGTGACAATAGGTGCTAGACAGCCTGTGATACATGGTGCTCCTAAACTATATAGATTTGCCCTGCATCCATTTTGAATAACCCTGATGAACAATCTTTTGGTGGGTGGGGTGGGGAAAATCAACCTTGTTTATAATTATCTGAGTCTAGAATCCAACTCAATCTTACATTCAAACCCCCAATCTTTTTGCACAGCTGAACACATTCCACACATCATCCGAATGCAGCCCCTGTGTCAAAAGAGGAGACCTTGTTTTTTGTTTGGTTCATGATCTCACCAGTTCTGGAAAATTACTTAACCAATAGTAATGCTGAATGTCACTTGGGTGACAATGCAAAACAGACCTGTGTTCGTCTGCACTGCAGCTGATGTGATGTGTTGGTGGTGATCCTGTGTGAGGATACACTGGCGGGACGATTCATTATGCTTTCCAGGGGGCTTGCACCAGACTACCTGCACCTGCACATTTATCTAGACATTCTATTGTAAATTATTTGCTCCTTTATAGTATAATTGGGCTTATTATTATTTTAAATGTGTGTAGGCAGGTTAAAAACTTACGAATGTCACACAAGGATACTGAGGAGAGTCTTGGGAGATATTTATTGGCCTTTCAGGGTCCCCTGGGCAATAGAGGGTGAAGGAGGTTAGAGGCAGCAGAGGCCACGCTGGCCTGGCAGTTGGAGCCCATTTGTTCAACTCATTAGTAGATACTGCTCATTGTAAGTTATATGGTTTGAATTGGGAATGAAATCCTCTGAAAGCTGAGATGAATAATCCCAAGTGCAGGAAGCTGTCCTGCTAAGAGCCAGGCCTCTGCTTAGCCTGAAGTCAAAGAGGTCAGCTCCAGTGGATTTGACTGGCCTTTGCTCAATGGCAGGTGATGACAACGGATCTTCCCCTGAGTTGAGGCTCTTCCTTCTCCTGCTTCAGCTACCTCTGCAAAGAGTCACCCCCACTAGAGGCCTGGTTGGACCTGGGGGAATATCACCTGGCCATTTGTGTTCTGAGAAGACCAGCAGGTAGCACATGGAGCCCCAGACACATGCGTGACTGACAGAGAGAGTGTGCACAAATCAGCTGTCACCCATGGGCACATCTGTACGCTGGCTTTGTTGACATAAGAGAAGCACACTCAACATTGGAGCAGCTTGGTCAGGATGATCCCTCGAAACAGAAGACCAATCAGAGAGGTGGCCTCCTGGGCTGAGGATGCTGAAAAACACTGGGAACACCTTCATTCCCAACTCTGCCATTTTCATCTGCCCAAGAAGGACTGTGTGGGCTGCCACAGCAATGAAGACCCTCACGAGGGTGGGGCCTGTCCTTACTTTGTTCATTTTGGCACTCTGCAATTTTTAGATGAGGAAGAGGACCCCACTGGAAAGGATGGAGAGGACACATGTATAGAAAGAGTGAAGGTACCCTGAGATCTGGGGACCTTGTTAATCGTGGAAGGAGCCACATAAGTGGGCTGCCAGCATCACACATGCTTTGAGTACCACTCCAGAGAACCAAGACTAAATCTGACCTTACAGACAGTGTATCCAGACCCTGGAAGTGTGGGCAGTGTAAGCTCCTTAAGAGTGAAGCTGCAGTGAAACAGGTCAAGCCCTCCATCAAGAAGAAACTCCAAAGAAGAGGCCTATTCTCACAGGCTCACTCGTATCTACACACAAAGTACCCAAGGCCTATCCTCACAGGCTCACACGTATCTACACACAAAGTGCACAAGGCCTATCCTCACAGGCTCACACATATCTACATACAAAGTGCACATACACATTGCCTAGAAAAATCTGTGCAAGGTCATATGCTAAGGTGTAAGCCGTGGTAATCTCAGTAACTTTATACTCTTGGTTTGCTTATTTGACTTTTCTAAATTTCTGTAATGCACATATAATGTTTTTGTAACAATATTTTTATTTAATTAGAAAAATAAAAAAGCAATATAAGTGATTCTGATGCATGTCTAAGGTTGAACCGAGCACTGTGAACTGAGTTTTCTTAACCTCCCTGAGCACTAGAATCCATGGAGACAATCTGATCTTGGGGTATGGCTGCCAGGGTGGAGAGATGGTGGGATTAGCAGGACTCCTGGCTTGGAGGCATATTCTTGTTGATAATAGGAACAGCAGCTCCTGTTGATAGTGGGATAATGGTGGGAATGATAATCCCTAATCACATCTCAAAATCACACATTATCTTCAGGCAAGTTAAAAGTCTCTGTGGTGGTTCTCATGGAAAAAAAAAAAAAAAAAAAAATATATATATATATATATATATATATATATATTTATTACAGAAATGGGATACCGTGTCCAATAAGGTTAAGATTTACTGCTCCAGGGCCCCAGGACCTAACCGTACGTGGTTCTACCTCCACAGTATCTACATAAATTTTGGTATATGCAGGTTTGAGTTCACTGAGGTGGCATGCTGAGACCACTGTCCCCTGGTCCTATGCGGAAAGCAGATACTGCTCTGAGCACTGGTACCTCTGAGCCACAGACCCCATAATGTATCCATTTAAAGCAGTATAAAGGGGCTTCAATAAAACTGAGTATTTTTGAGTTCCTCAGCTCCAAACCCAGTGCCTGAAGATTTTCTGGGGTGCTCCAGGTTTCTTGTATTCCCACTCATTTACACATGGCCCAGGATTCCAAGAGATGTGCATGTTTATGGGAAAATTACACGCATAGCTAAGGCCCCAGCTGCAAGCTGACGACAGAGGCTCCTTCCAACCAAGTTGACTTTCTTATCACTGAATCAATATAAAGAAACTGCCAAGCTCAGATCCCATTAGTCAAAGCATTGGAGAGACTCCCAGCTTTGATACTATCGGACCCTGTCTGAATCCAGATGCACAAAGCAATGTTCTTTGTAGATTTAGGGGCCAACTATTCTTTTGCTGCTGAATGATCTAGGACACCTTAACTCTCAGACTCAGACTCACCCTGGAAAGTGGAACCAGTTTAGATTCCCAGGCCCCAGCCTCTGTAAACTTTAATTCACCAGTTTGAGGGGAGTCTTGGAATCTGCATTAAAGAAAACAAACAAAGGCACCCCAGGACAGAACAAGCAGCTAAGTGACACCATGAGGAAGTGACCAGATAAGTCCAAAAGGTGGAACTATCTGTGAAATAAATGGTCCAGCACATCAAGAAGGCAGCACTATGTGGAGAATAAAATAAAGGGACTAGGGAGGAGAAGAATGTGCTTATTTATAAAACACATAAAAGATGGAATAACCAGATCCATCGTGATTGGCTTTTAGTTTTGAAAGAACAATTCATTGTAAATGGGTATTTGGGGTCAAACGTGAAAATTATTTTTACAGAAAGACAGAGATTGTTAGCTGAGAAAAGCAGGTTTGAAAATAATATTATGGTATGATCTCATTTTGGTTAAAAAAAATACACACAGGGCCGGGCGCGGTGGCTCACGCCTGTAATCCCAGCACTTTGGGAGGCCGAGGCGGGTGGATCATGAGGTCAAGAGATCGAGACCAACCCGGTCAACATGGTGAAACCCCGTCTCTACTAAATACACAAAAAATTAGCTGGGCATGGTAGCGCGTGCCTGTAATCCCAGGTACTCAGGAGGCTGAGGCAGGAGAATTGCCTGAGCCCAGGAGGCGGAGGTTGCGGTGAGCCGAGATCGCGCCATTGCACTCCAGCCTGGGTAACAAGGGTGAAACTCCATCTCAAAAAAAAAAAAATTAAAAATAAATAAATAAATAAATAAATAAATACACACAGACACCTAAAAAAATTAGTTATACACTGAAATGTTAAGATACACCAAAATCACAACTATGTGAATTTATGTTCTTATATTTTGCATATATGACTTTTCTAAATTCCTACAATAATGTGATTTTGTAAATTATGGTATGTTTCTTTAATTAACAAATGAAAAGCAAGCTGAGGGATTCTGATGTATACCCAAGTTTGAGAACTTACTCTTCAAGCCAAGTCTTCTTAACTGACCTATGCCTTAGAATCACTGGGGCACGTGTTAAGCCTGTGGATTCTCAGAGCCCTTCCCTGATGGCTCTGACTGGTTTTGGGGTGGCGCCTGGGAATGGGTTTTTCACAAGTGCCCCGGTCATGCCTATCATCAGTCAAGGTTGAAACTGTGCTTTAGACCAGTGCTTCTCTCAACTCATGAGCACACAGATTACCTGTGGATCTTATTAAAGGCAGATGCTGATTCACTAGGTCTGTGGCTGAGCCTTAGATTGTCAACTTCTAAAAAGCACCTAGGTGAGGCTGATGCAGCTATATCCACAACCATCTTGGGGAGCAAGTCTGGAGAGGAGAGGATGGTGGAGGGACAGGAGGAGACTCTCGGCATGCTACACACACACCTGCTGTGTCCTTGGAAATGGCTTCACAATGGAGACAGTCTGGATGGGGGACACCAACGCAAGGCCTGAAGTGGCCATGCAGAGATTGGTAAATTGGCATCATAGGCAGAGGGCAAGGCAATAGGGTGTGGTGGGGATTGTAATTGCCATGATCTGCTGCTCAGCTCTGCTGCTAAGCTGCTGCTCCTCGGCTCCAGCCCATGGGGCCATGCAACTGCTGCTCAGCTCCAGCCCATGGTGCCACCTGCAAACACTTGCCCAACATCATCAACTCTCATTGGTCAAAAACAGCCAGAAATGTGATTTTTTGGGGATAGGGTCTCACTCTGTTAGCCAGGCTGGAGTGCAGTGGTGCAATCACGGCTCACTGCAGCCTTGACTTCCTGGGCTCAAGTGATCCTCCCACCTCAGCCTCTCAAGTAGATGGGACTGCAGGCATTACCACCATGCCTGGTTAATTATTTTGATTTTGTTTGTTTGTTTGTTTGTAGAGATAGGGTTATGCCATATTGCCCAGGCTGGTCTCTAATTCCTGGACTTCAGCGTGCCTTTGCCTCCCAAAGTGCTGGGATCACAGCCAGAAGCCACCATGCCTAGCCCAGAAACGTGATTCTTAAATAAAATCTTGCATTGTAAAACAATGCACAGTCCAAACAACAACAACAACAAACACCTGCCCGCCAAGTACAGCCTCACGCTGTCAATGCCCTATTCTTGGTCTTGGTCTCAGTCAGAGTAGGCGTCATGTCTAGGATGTCTTTCACCCCCATCCTGATAATCAAAAGCCAATGAGTCTGTAAGACAGAGATGAATCGAAAATAATTCTTGTTAACAGAGAGAGTAAAAACCCAGCACAACAGAAATTCCTGAATACTCAACTCCTTTGTGTTAAAATGAGTGTAATGAAAATTAACTCAAGCCAGCACTTTGATATGCTGTGTAAACACTGCAAACCAAGGCAAAGAAAGAGACAGCAAAGGCAAAATGCTGGGGGGTCTGCTGTAGGGGCCAGTGGCATCCTAAGATGGCCACGTATTAAGAGACTCTTCAAACTGGTCCCCATTTTCCACTTAGCCATTCATAAGTCAGACATTCTCAATCATGTCCAAGACTTGCCCTGAGCTAAACTTTCAGAGATTTGCAAGAAAAACTTATCAAAGCACCACAAGAAAGCTAATTTTGTAGCTCTTAATGAATCCCATTTACATTTTTTAAGTTCTTTGATTTCTGAGCACTATTTAAGGAGGAGGTTTGTTCCATTCATCTACTTTAAATTTTTAACTGTCCAGGGTGACAATCCCCAGCGTATAATTTCCCTCCTGTGCCCAAATCAATAAAATGCACCCAAGAGCTAATATTCATTTTGAGCTCCACTGAGGCCCAATACCTTCTGGAATCACAGTGACTTGGAAAACAGTAAACAACTAGAAGTGAGCCGAGACCTGCTGCAGGCAATTAGTTCTCAGTGGAGAATAAGAACTTTCCAGTTCACATGATATGCCTTCCTCCTGCAGAAGAAATAACAGCCCTTAACTTGAGGAATTCTAGGGAGGACTGACTACAGCATCTCAAGTGAGCATAAGAATGGGTACCATGCCCCCTCCTCCTCACTTATAATATCCTTCAATAAGTTCCTGGGGCAAACGTTGCAGTTTGGTTTTACTAACACTCATTTCTAACCCTTGTTTTCCTCCCCTGCCTCTATAAAAGAATCTATGAATACAAATATTTAATTTTCCAAACTTCCCTTGTAACTAAGAGTTACAGAATTAGGCATACAGCACAATTCTGGCTAACAAAATACAGGCAAAAGTCTCTTGTAGCAGTCAGGGAAACACTGGCTCTCTAGATGTAATGGAAAAGCTGGGACAGACCTCACTTCTTCCTCTTACCTCTTCCTTACATACCGAAGTGATGACTGGAGCAGAGGCAGCTCTCTTGGAGAAAAGGCTGGGAATGACAGTGGGGACACCCCTCACATCATGATGATGATGAACCAGTGCCAGCAGCCACCAAAAATCCCCCAAGCTGTTTAAGCCACCATGGTCGGATCTGCTTTCACTTGCAGTCAAATCTGACTATGATGGAAAACCCCTTATAAAATTAAATGAAGATACAAACTCGCTCCTGAAATGAAGTGGGCACACAGAGCAAGAGCAGCACATTTCACTGCAGCTTACTTGGCCCCTAGAGTCCTCAAGTAGGGTTGGTAATGCTATCAGGTAGCACAGGTGCAACTGAAAATCCTGCTTACTTTGAACCAACACCTCTTTTATACGTGGCTTTTAGTACCATCCTAGAAGAGCTGACATCAAAAATGCAGTCACTTCCATTTAAGGCAGTTGTTACTATCAAGCCCCAATCTGAGCCATGGAAAGAAAGCTGGGTCAGTGACCAGGTGTCTCTAATAATAGCTCTGTCTCCAACATTCCAGCATCCTGGGAAGCCTATCCCTTTGTGGTCAATGTCCTGATGCTGGTTTTATCTGGTGGATTCTGATGCTGCATTCAGTGAAGAGATCATGGCTACACATCTTTTCTCCACATGGCTCTGGGCTGGCTAACTGTTGTCATTGTGAAAGTTTCCATGGGATTCTGAATTCAGCACCACTTCAAATAAAACAGCAGCTGATGTTTCCTCAAAAGCTACATGCTTCTAATGAGTTAATCCACACAACCCTATGAGGTTGGTACTGTTGTTTACTCTGTGCTCAGATGACGAAACTGAGACTGAGAAAGTTGAAGTGTTTGTCCAAGCACCCACAGCTAGAAATGGAGATGCTGGTTCTAGAATCTAGGGCTGGTTGTGGTCAGAGTTCATATTCTATAGCATTATGATAAACTACATTGTAATAACCATCCAAAATATCTTCAGATAGAATTGGACCCAAGTGAGAGAAAAGTCAAGACAGTGGTGTGTCATCTCTTTCCTTTTCTCAGGCCAAAAAGGAGATGGTGGGACGTGCTGGGAATCATTAGTATTTGCCAAAGATTCCATTTGGTGAATGTTAAGAGGTTCCCATACATTCTCCGGCCTCTCCTGCAGTTATGCTGGGGCCATATGACTAGTATTAGTCATTGGACTGAAAACAGATGTGACGAGTTTCATTCTTGGGCTGAGCAAAGTAAGAGCTGAATGTCACCTCAATCCCTTTTCCTATACTATAGGTGACCATAGAGACCCCATGTTCTAGAGGTAACTACAAGATGAAGGAGCTCTATTTGCATTAGATGTTTTGTTATGAAGAAGTTATTTTAATTTTTTAAGACACTGAGATTATGGGACTTTCTTGTTATTGCAGCATAGCTGAGCTTTCCATGACTAGTAAAAGGGGCCTCTGAAATGTGATCAGGCCACCTTGCTTATGGCAATTTTGCAAAGAAAGAAATTATAATTTGGAAGCTATTCTACCAGGAGATTCATTTATCACTGGGGTTATTCTGCATTCAAATCATAATATGCCTTATCTGCCTAATGAGGCAGACAGTTTCTTAGAATTATCATGAAGATGTTACTTGCCTTACAAAAACTGGCACTATTTAATGAAAACAACGATTCTCTCTCATTGACTAATATCTAAAGCCACTGCCTCTCAAGAATTTTTTACTTTGGTCCCTTATTTCTATAGGATGAAATGTTTGCAAAAAATATATGCGTATAAGCCTCTGCATGCTAACTGATGCTTTTTCATGACCCATTACATTTTCCGTACAAATGTAACAACAGTGGGGGCCGCCTTTGCTGGGAGTTGGCTGGGACTTGCCAACTACCTGGGTTTGACAGAGGGCCTGGAGAACTTGAGAAAAAAACATACATTGCTGCCTTAAAACACTTACCGAGCATATACTATGTACCAGATACCTTCCTAGAAGTTGAATATACCATGTAAACATGACAACTCATGAGACTTGTAAATAACAGGTAGAAATAACTTTGGAAATGACAGATGGATTTATTTGAGAGTATCTAGAGGATATAAAAGCCAAGTGTGTGCCTGAAGAGAGAGACAGGGAAGATTCATCGTTAATCCACACTGATACACATGAGACCTTTCACCATCTGGCCCCACACACCTGCCTAGCCTCCTCTCTACCACTCTCCCCTCTCCATACTCTCTGATCCCATGCCTCTGACCTACATACAAGTCTGAGGAGTGATGAAGCTCTCTTCCTCCATGCCTTTGGTGAAACTGTTCCTTCTGCTGCTGTTCTCACAGGGTGTTTACCTTGCTGATGCTTCTGTGTCCTTTAGGCAGCTCAAGGTGTTGACTCCTGCAGAAAGCCTCTTTGCACTGCCTCTTGTTTGGCTTAACCCTAGATCCTATTATTTTGTCCATAAATTTGCCTTGCTAGTCAATTCCCTGCTTTCACTGGCCTGGGGGAGTTGGAGGGAAGAAGGGAGGGACCAGTGCCTGCTGGCAGCCTGGTATATGGTGCTCTGGGAAGTCAGGCAGAGGTGGGAGTCAGAAGAGATGGCTGGTATGGTTGGAGAGTTGGTTACATCCTGTGATTTCATCAAATCAATTAGTAGATATATCGAAGATAATAACAGTCAGGCTTTTTGCCATTGCAGAGGTATTGATAAACACAAAAAGTAGGAGGGCTAGAAAAACCGTTATATATGAGATTGGAATTGGAGATATCAATTTGAACTTGTGTTTTAAATTTAATGTATGAATGATACAGATAGATACAGTAACTGTAGACATATGTACATGTATGTACAAATGAGTACATAATAGATGTACACATGTGTATATATGTATATATATATACATACATATATGTGTATGTATATTTGTGTGCATATATGTGTGTGTGCCTGTATCCTTGCTCTGTCTGCTGAGAGGATCTAGCAGCAGTGACATTCCAGCATCCACAAGCTCACCAAATACCCAGATATTGATTTCTAAAGACTACCAGCCACAAAAAGAAACCAAGGTTCCTTGGGCAAGTCAGTAAGGCCAGACTTGGGCAGGAAGGTACAATATGAGTTCAGAATATCTCACTGTATAGTAAAGTAAGTGGTAAAAAAAAAAAAAATAACGAGGAAGTTACCAAAAGCCTTTGGTTCCCCCTGGTCAAAATGATACAATTTAAGCACAGCATTAAAACAAAGAAGAAAAAGCAGCAGAAAACAATTCAAAGATTATAATTAAAACCCCATGAGTCCATCCTGATATAAAAAATAAATGAATGGATATATTAATAGGAGAAGAGGAAAAAGTCTTCCTTGCAGTAGAATGCCAACCATAAATGTACAAAGAGCCATGGAAAGAGGAAATCACTACACACCGTCAGTGCAGATGCTCAGCTGGGAACTGGCAGGGGAGCCAAGACTTGTGAGTTGAGGTCTGATGAGAGCAGCATATCAGAAGATCGATAATCTGGAATATCTTGCTCCAAATTTGATTATAAAGGAGAAAATGGTGACTTTTTTCGGGGGGAAACCTGAGACTGTTGACATGAGCAGGTGAAGAGGCTAACATCCCTGAGACTTGGGCAGGGTTGGCTGTGTGTGCCCCAGCAGGTGGGACACTGATAACACGGCATAATTTCTGTGGTTTTTCTCCCCCATATATGACCTGAAACTGGTCCCAAGGAAACATCAGATGGGCCAGGTTGAGCATCACAATGCAGAATGTAAGGCCTGCATTCTTCCAAACTGTTGGGAACCATGAAAGCCAGGAAAAGACTGAGGAATTGTTCCAAACTTGGGGAGACTGCAAAGATGTGACCATTAAATGCAATGTGTAACTCAGAGTTTCTACACTTCAGCTCTTTCAAGATTTTCGACTGGATAATTGTTGGGGGCTGTCTTGAACACGTTAGGGTATTTGGCAGCTTCTCTGCTGTCTTGGCAGTAGATGCCAATACCAATCCCTACTTGTGGTGATCAAATGTCTCCAGATATTACCAAATGTATCATGGGTGGGGTCAGAGGGAAGTGCAAAGTCAGCTCCAGTTGAGAACCACTGGTGTAACTGGATGGGATCCTGGGCCAGATGAGAAAAAGAGACATCACTGGGATAACTGGAGAGATTTGAGGTTAACAAAGGTTTCTAATTGTTACAGAAGGCATTTATAAGCAGGGAAAGGTAGGAGGGCAAGAAAAGCCCTAAATGGGGTGTGGAGATTGGACACTGCATCAATGTATTAATGCACTGGGTTTTGTTCAGGTGCTGATTTCTTGACTTGCAGCTTTGCATGGTGGTTATGCAGGAGGGTGTACCTTGGGAGGCATATATGATGGAGCATAGAGGCCTGAAGGGACATCACACAGATACATACATAGGGAGATGGAGTGAATGCAGTGAAATGTGAATAGCTGGGGATCGGTGTGAGGGGATGCGGGAGTTCTTGGTTCTGTCCTTCCAACTTTCCTGTACTTGTAAAATAATATCAAAATAAATCATTTCCATGAATTTACCTGATTAAATTGTACTTGTGGATTTATGTGCACAACCAATTAAGGATGGTGGTAGAAATGATGGAGATGAAGATGACACTAGTATTGGTCAATGTTCATTTTTGTCTTCGTTATGTGCCAGGTGGCAAGCTAAGTACTTGATGTCTATTAGTCTTTTCTGTCCTCAAATCATCCCTATCGTGGAGGAATTAGTATCCTTCTAGTATAGATGAACAAACAGAGGTTCTGAGAAGGTAGGTGACTTATTCACAAGCACATGGTGGGGAGCTGGGGTTGAAGCCCACTCATGATGGACTAGGGGACCCATGCTCTAAGCCATTAGATCATAAGGGGGACATTTTAGTCATTTGTGTATCCACAGAGGCACAGGATGAAGTAGGCACTTGTTGAGTGAGAAGATGAATGCACAAGCAGAGCTCTGCACAGACTGACAGCAAGGCACACATGTCATCCATATGATTTTACACTTGTGAATTCGTGTATAAGGAACATCTTGTTAGACTTTAGTCTGTCTAAGCCAAATATAAGGTGGCAATGGCTGCATTCAGTTGAAAAATACTCTGAATCTAGTAAAGGAAAGAAGTGTTTATCCTCTCGGTACATTGTTTTTTTTATCCCTAATTTCAGGCATGTGCAGCTTTGGTTTGGAATGATGTGGCTCAGATAATTGGCAGGTTTAGGTGAGCTTTCTAGTGAGAGTGATTACAGAGGTGATATGGGAGGAGCTGATATGAAGAGTAATTGCTGCTTAATAAATGGGAGGAAAAATATCTGTAAAGAGCTTATCATTTAATGAGTTCAAGCCTTGAGATCCAGAAGAACTGCATCCCAGGGCTTCGAGAGTTCTCGTTGATGTGATCTCAAGTGCTGAAAAATCATGAAGCTGGACAGGGAACGCACAACAATGAAAGTCACTGTTGGCTTAAGTCAGAGAGATCTGGAATCCTTACTACACAGGCAGGAGAAGCCAGATGCCAGAAATCCAGGAAGGCACACAATGGGGCAGGAAAGGGGAGAGTCCACGATTTCTGGGAAGATTTCAGGCAGTGAGGAATTGGCAGAGGCTAAAGACAAGTGCTCAATCCAGAGGGCAAGAAGGGAACACCAACTTTAGACATCAGAAAAAGATATATTTTCTAAAATTTGAAAAAAGCAAGCAACTATTAAATAGGTAGTTGTTACCATCTACTAAGGACACAATTAAATAATAAACATGAACTACTTAGCATGTTCTCTGGAACAAGAAGGCAATAACTGCAGAATTTATGAGAACTTTAAGATCAATAAAATGGTGTATTTTAAATGGATATGAACATAGTTATTTAATTATAGAAACATAGACCAGGAGTTATATACTAACTCTAAGAGAGTGCCTTCCTCTGAGAAGGGAGGCAGGGCACTGAGGATGAGGACAGTTTCGTGGTAGGGCTGGTAGTTACCTCCTAATATACATTCTTCTTTTCTTCCTTAATTAAAAAGAAAACTTGGGTAATATGCCTAACGAAACATTCTATTCCCCATCCCTCTTGCAGCTATGTGGCCATGTGATTAATTCTGGCCCACAAGCTGTAAGCAGAGGGGATTTCGGGAAGAGAAGGAACTATTGATCTAGAATATGGATGTGAAGGTTGGAACTCCAATCAGCCACCTTGAGCCATGAAGGGGCCTTTAGGGCAGATGCCATGTGCTGAATGGTAGAATTTTGTCCCAAATAACATCTCCAGGCTGCCCTATACAGACCTCTGAATGTCTTTTTTTTTCCTGTTTATTTATTTTACTGCATTTTAGGTTTTGGGATACATGTGAAGAACATGCAAGACTGTTGCATAGGTACACACGTGGCAGTGTGATTTGCTGCCTTCCTCCCCATCACCTACATCTGGCATCTCTCCCCTTGCTATCTCTCCCCAGCTCCCCACCCCCCACCGTCCCTCCCCTATTTCCCCCCAACTGACCCCAGTGTGTAGTGCTCCCCTCCCTGTGTCCATGTGTTCTCATTGTTCAACACCCGCCTATGAGTGAGAACATGTGGTGTTTGATCTTCTGCTCTTGTGTCAGTTTGCTGAGAATGATGGTTTCCAGGTTCATCCATGTCCCTACAAAGGACACAAACTCATCGTTTTTGATGGCTGCATAGGAAACGTCTTACTGTTATTTGAGTTTTTTTCTTTTACGTGCAGCTGAGCCTACTTCTAAATTAGGTAGGTAGGTAGAAAGGTTTCACGTGTACCTGTCACGTCTTATATCTTCAAAAAAAAAAAAGCTAGGGGCAAAAATAGAATGAATGGGCTGACAATCAGCAACCAATGAGGGTTACCTTCCTTCTCCAGTTTTATACTTTGTGAATTTTAAGAAAACACAGAAATGCACAAACAACAATAGTATGAAAATCAATACACCCACCATCTGGAATTGCCAACTGTTAACATTTTGTCACATTTGCGTTGCCTTTATTTTATTAAAAGAAATAACACATTACAGATGAAGCTTAAGCCCTTAGATCCACTGTATCCTGTTCTATGACTTTCAGTCTTTTCACCAGTGACAACCGCTCTCATCCTCATCCAACAGTACCAAAGGATTGGTATTCTTCCAGTCTATTTCAGATAGTCTTAGGCATGCATATATTTGTTTCTGATAATGATATATTATTGTGTGCATATGTTTATTAACCATTTAAAAATTATATCATATGGAAATGTTCTAAAATTGGCTTCCTTATTTTTGAACACTCTCCCTTTCTCTCTTTCTATACATATATATAATACACACACACACACACACACACACACACACACACACACACACACACACACACTATGTTTATATAAGCTATTTGGTTATATATATAATATTTGGTTCATTCCTTTGAGTTGTAGTTTTATATTTATCTTTAAAATTTTTATTGGCCATTCACCTGCTGATGCACATTTAGGCAATTTCCAATGTATTGCTTTTCCAACAATACAGTAACGAACAACTTTATGTCTCCTTGAGCACAGGTGTGAGCTGGTTTTCTTCTTCAAGTCTGTTGTTACATAACTGATAAACCAGGAGACTGGCAAATATATGGTATCATAATTTCAGGATGGCTTTTGAGAATCCTCTTTGATCACACTGTGCATACCATGGAAAAATGTGGGCTGAGTGATCAAACTTTTAGGTAAATAGGTAACTGGTTGATCCACCTCACCAAAACACTGTATGATTGGC
Organism: Cebus imitator; assembly: GCF_001604975.1. NCBI lineage: Eukaryota > Metazoa > Chordata > Mammalia > Primates > Cebidae > Cebus > Cebus imitator. The sequence goes on along the minus strand of NW_016107474.1, from coordinate 1,001,481 downwards.
TTTTAGGTAAATGTAGACATAAACATATAATTCTATTTTATTCAATTCAATAACCTTATTGCCTGTCCATCCATCTATCCATCCATCCATCCATCCATCCATCCATCCATCCATCCATTTATCCATCCAACCATCCAATGCTTCTGAGTGACTCTGTACCACCCACCATGGTAAACACTGGACATGGAAGAGTCAACAGCACCCAGCACAGTTCTTGATGCAAGCTTCGTATCTAACTGAAATTTTTTAGTTGACACTTGAGGGAGATATAGTCAGTGCCCTTCTAAACCATATAGAGCTGTTATTACTTTGGTAAAGATGCAGAATACATGCTTATGGGACTTTTGATATATATATATATATTTTTTTGAGATGGAGTCTTGCTCTTTTACCAGGCTAGGGTGCAGTGGCATGATCTTGGCTCATTGCAACCTCCGTCTCCTGGATTCAAACAATTCCCCTGCCTCAGCCTCCTGAGCAACTGGGACTAGAGGCGCACACCACCACACCCAGTTAATTTTTTATATTTTAGTAAAGATGGGGTTTCACTATAGCCAGGATGGTCTCGATCTCCTGACCTCATGATCTGCCCGCCTCAGCCTCCCAAAGTGGTGGGATTACGGATGTGAGCTACTGCGCCCAGCTGGGATTTTTAATATTTATAAAAGGCTACATATAACTGGCAAAAAACCAGATTGAAGAGACAAGACATGGAATTCTTCCCATGGGGTAAAGCTAATTAAAATAAAAACCATGGGTAAATATAACATCAAGAATCAGCACATGTGAAACACACACATATGTGTGTATACATATATATATGCACATATATATATATATACAATTTCTAAGTTGGAGAAGCATATGTTGGAAATAATTATAAGAAATATGCACTTAAGTTTCTGGTTGATCACAAGTTTAGCATGAGCCAATGGTGTGAGCACAGAAGGCTAAGAACACTAGCTGAATCCTATGATGATTTTAGGGTGTTTGTAAAATCTTTCTGGTAATGGTCATGACAGTTCTACTGTCTAATACATGTTACCTACAAGTCTAGGCATTATACACTGCATTTTTAGAACAAATTATAACCATCCCAATTTAAAGAGGAAGAAACTAAGGCTCAGAGCAGTCAAGTACCTTGCCTAAGGTCATGCAAATATCATAACAAGAGGTCAAACGGAGATTCCAGTCCAGCGGTATCTGGGTCATATCAGAGTCTTAATCACCCTGCTCTGCTGCATTAGCTCCTGGTCCTTGTATACAGACTCACAGTTGCATCCTACCTGACAGTATGGCCAATCCAACTCAACAGGACCCCTTTGTTGGGAATATGAAAGAAAACAGTCACATATATTATCATGATGGACAATTAGAACATAATGATTTCCGTATGAGAGATGACACTGCTACAAACTCATGGCCAAGGTATGGATGTGTGCTTTTCTCAGTGCACCTCTCCAAGAAGTCACTCTTCACTCAACAGGAGGCCACATGTGAGCTAGAAAGGTCAGGTTTGAGTTACAGTTCTCCCACTCTTCGTCTGTGTGTTTCTGGGCAAGGTATCAAGATTCTCAGGTGTTGTTCTGTCATCTATGGTGGCATCTATTATCAATAGCTCTTTCAGGATTAGGGTTAAAGAACTTGCACAGTATCTGCCATAGAGCAAAGGCTGGATAAATGGGTAGTGATGATGCAGATACTGCTTCTGAAAGGGATGCTCTTAGAAAGCAAATGCCTGTCTCTTTCAGAGCCACCAAACATGGTAGTGGGTCCAGAGATTATTGACAGCAGCCTGCCCTCCTCTTGCTCAACTTTCTGGAGGAAGGGATATATTTGTTTTACAAGCAAATTTATCTTCTACCCCTTAAGCCAAGACCTCAATGGTCTGCTGCTTTCCAGAGAGGCATTTTTTGGAATTTATCTGCTTGAAGGGAACACCTGTTTCTAATTTTTACACAGTACCTTATTGGTTAGCTGTGTGTTATGGTCTTTCTACTAGATATCGCAATACCAGAACAAAGACCAATCTCACTTCTCTTGTCTTTGCCTTTGCTCAGATCTATTCTATTGACTCCCAGAACAAGAGTTTCTGGTTACAGTTCTCAATAACTGGCATAAATGTGGGAGTCACTATCAGGCAGAAGAAATGAAAGCCTATTGGTTGGAGCCTTGCAAAGCATCTGCTTTTCAATTCAATAACTTTTGCCTTATTTTTACATTTATGGCCTGTGGTTGCATGTCAGAGAATTTGTCACCTCCAACAGGCACATTAAAGAATGAATGAAATAATACTACTATGGAAAACTGACAGTCCCTGTGAATTACAATAAAGCTCACTCAAGAGTTTGACAGCCCCATCAAAGAGAAAACCTCAGGAGGAAGGGAAACTGTAGCCTAACTCTATCATTTACATCCACATATAGAAATAGGCTTTGGAATTTGGCAAGAAGAAGAGATGGACCAGGCTTCTTAGGAACTGGGGGCTGAGTGTGGTTTAGATGTGTGGTTTAACCTTTTGTCTTACATTTGTTATAAACTTCGGTGGTTCTTGCCACTGCCTGACAACATAAACCTTTCCCTCCTTTCATGTTTAATTCAGTTCTTATTCTGGTTATTTAGTACTACGGAACAAAAATAAATCTAAAAATATTTTCACTTGTATTGTGTTTATGATTTGCGGGTTAGGGATTCAGGGAGGACTTAGCTAGATGGTAACATCTCAGATTCTCATGAGGTCAGCCAGGGTTGGAGAATCTAATTCTAAGATAGCTCCTTTATTCACATGAACTGTGCTTCACTCATCCTTGACCTCCCTCTCTGTGTAGTATTTCATCCTTCAAGGCTCTTTCCTATGGCTTGAGCTTCTCCAAACAGGGCACTCTCCAGGTAGCCAAACTTCTTATGTGGTGCTGGCTTCTATCAGAGTGAACATTGCAAGAGACAGTAAATTAAATCAACCCATCTCTTAAGGACTGGACCAAGTAAGTGGCAGAGTGTCACTTCTGCATATTGCATCAGTCAAAACAATGTTCTCTCCCCATCTAGGATCAAGGTGAGGGGACAAGACCCTCCAAGATTTGTGGCCCTTTGTAATGCATGAGAAACCTGCAGTCCATCTTTTCTACCTCCTAACTCTCTGTAGAATATGCAAGTCTCATGCTCACCATCTCTACCACGATCACCTTAGACCGAGCCCTTGTCATCACTCTAACATCTCACCCAGTTAGATGTTCCTCTCTCCCACCCATTCCCCAAAGCCAGAATAAATTTTTTCCAATGAAAACATGTCCATGTCATGTTTTTACTCAAAGCTCATCAAGAGCTCTCACGTTGACATGTTTGCATGCTAGTGATCTATTTATTTCTGCCCTGCATCTGTTCTCCTTGCTCTTGATACCAGCATTCTCATTTTCCTTTAAGTGACCACTATTCTTTCACTTGTAGTCTTTGAAGTTTAGGAAGGGCTGATATCACCTTTTCCCCATACCTGGCTCTAGGTGTGGGGATAAGCTCCTTCAAGTCTTCCACATCTGTGCATACAGTGATTAATTCAGGGATGGACACATGACTTAAACCGGGCCAACAGAGGCATACCTAAAACTTTAAAGGGAGCTACATATGAACAGTACTTTTTTATAAAGGGTAAGGGGCAGCTTCTGTTGTTAAAGTAGTAGGGAAAATGCCAGGTGGCTGTATTTCTTTGCTATCAACTGTGGAAAGCTAACACAGAGAAAGGCAGAGCCAAGGAAAAAGTGAGAAAGATGCCTGACAATACATTTGAAACACCTAGATACTGCTATTCCTAAAGCTTCTCTTGGTCCTTTACATAAATGAGCTGACACAATTTTATTTCCTGCTTAAACTCACGGTAATAGTCTTAACACATACATTTGCATGATGCCTACCTCTCTCCAACACCAGTATCATGGTGCTTCTCCAGCCCCTTCTGCTCCCTGCTATCCTCACAGCCTGTGCCTAAGTCACACCCCCTCTACTTGCATTTCCAGATCATGCCTTACTGTTTCAGATCTTCCTACGTAAGTTCCTTCTTCCTGGAACAAGCTTCTCATGCTATCCAGAAGGGATTCCCTCAAGACTCAGCTTATCAAAATCACTTTCTACCTGGGAGCCTTCTAGATCTTTTCCTTGCTCCCTAGTCTCAGCCCATCAGCTTACTTTGCTCTGAGGGTTTTCCTGGGATATTTACCCAACTCTCTTCTAGGACTTAGCACAGTTTGCTAAATATACAACACATAAGCCTGTTTTTTTTCCCATGACACTGTCAGCTCCATTAAAGATCTGATTCTGTCTTACTTATCTTCAAGTTCCCAGGGTCCTCCAACATACTTCTTTGCACACAACAGATACTCATAAGATGTCAGCAGAATGAATACAATTTTTAATCCACAAATATTTGGTTCCATAGTGGCTGATGGCTGTGTCACTGCACACTTCAGACCCTCCTTAAAGAGAATCACACAGACAACCACAAACCATGTGCTCAGTCCCTTATCTGCTGTGACCCAAGGGGGCCTCAGCACTTATTTAAAAATTAATTTGTTCCTTAATTAAGAAACATGATTATTTCTAATTAACCAACCTTCTATGTAATGTAAACAGATCGCAAGTAACTAAACAGCTTTGCCTAGCTCATTGCATGCCTGAGAGTAGTACAGTGAAACCAATTTTAGCATATCAGCTGGGAGGCTGGGGAATATACCAAATGCTCTGACTTGCACAGACGGAATTAAAGAAACTTAAAGAGAGGGAATTTGTCAGCTCTTAATCCTACCTACCAAATTAAATTTCTGCTACATTATATCATTACATCATTTTCAGAATTTCTTGAGATGCAAAATCCCCATGGTTATTAAAGAGTTGACTCAAACTCCGTGCACTTCAAATCTGTATAAATATGCTGCCCATATTTGGATGTGGTAGAAAGGAGATATTCTGAATAGGATCTGGCTGGCTTGCAGCAGGCTCATAGGGAAGCAGTATATTCATACCAGAAGTTGGAATGTGAGTGAGAACAGGAGGCTAGATGTTACGCATCTTTAATGAGAGACCTGTCATTCTTTGACACCAGCAGGTGTGTGGAAAAACATCCAGAGACAGTCTAATGGTTTCGTAATAACAAATGCTAATGGAGGAACACACAGCTCAAGGTACTTTCTTTAAGCTTCTTCTACCTTGAAACAATTCACTGATTTGCATCCTCTGGTATCCTGAAGCGGTTACGAGTTCCAACTCAGATGTTCTTTACACTTTGACAATGCAAAACGCACAACCCAGGAAAACTCAAGTTTGGGGTATGTTTTCTACATAGATATTGCATTATTTAGTCAAAATTGTAAACAGAGAAGCACATATACTGATAATTGACTTTATCAGAGAAAAAAATGTGGTCTCTTTAAAGGCATGCATGAAAAGATAAGTACACTCTTAAAAGTAAGCAACCCTAAGAGCTTAGAAACCAAAGGAATTTGGCTTGGAATCTTCTTGAAGGTCACATGGTTATTCATTTACAATAGTTAAGTGGATGCAAGAAACCTTCTATGCTGAGTAAAATATAACTATATTGAAATACGTCTGGGACACACTATTGACTTTTCTGAAATTCTGGAATTTATAGGCTAAGGGGTTGGACTAGGACTTTTTTCCACTCAGATCATGCGAATCCAGGCTTTGTTTTATGGAATAGCAGCAAGAACATATAAGGAAGTCTGCACTCATTGTGGAACATCATTAGTGTGACCCTTTAGCATACCTGCAGTACGCTCCTCTGCCTCCCCTGTATCCCCGGAGACTGGCCTAAAGAGATAAAGACCTTTGGCTTCCTGTTGGGCTTGGAGATCAGAAGGAGGTGATTTCCTTCTGTGAGGTGAGTGAGGTCAGAGTGCTCATGCACCTGGATCCTTCCCTTCTGGGTTGCCTGGGGTTGGATATATCCCATGCTGGAAGTCTCTGCTCCTCCCAAGTGGCTCTCTATGGGACTCACTCCTTCCAGGTCAGTGACTCTTCCTTCATTCCTCAGGTTTAGGAATAGGCTAGAATAATACTGCATCTCAAGGAGGTAAAGTATTTTACCAAACATCATTCAACTAGTGAGAGGTGAAGCAGAGATTCAAATCCAAGAAGTCTGGTTTCAAAGTTCTCTCTCTTAACCGCTGTGTTTTATCTTTAATCCACAAACATTTGATTCCTAACAGTCTTAACGCATATATTTGGCATGATGCCTGCCTCTCCCCAACACCTGTATCATGGTGGCCTTTTCAGCCCCTTCTACTCCCTGCTATCCCCATAGTCCATGACCAAGTCACACCTCTTGTATTCCCAGATCATGCCTTACTCTTTCAGGTCTTTGTACATAGGTTCCTTCTTCCTGGAACATGCTTCTCATGCTATCCAGAAGGAATTCCCTCAAGACAGCTTACCAATCACCTTCTACTTGGAAGCCTTCTAGATCTCTTCCCTGCTCCCTAGCCTCACCTTGTCAGCTTACTTTGCACTCTTTGTGGGAGCACTGTTCTTACTGTGCTCTTACTGCCCAAGGTTATGGTCCTATCCTTTGCAATTCCCCTTTGTGAAGACACCCTTTTAAAAATAGATCCTCCTACAACAGTCCTAAATCGAGCATGCCATCTGCTTCCCATTGAGATGCTGTTATGTACAGCAAACACTTTCAATACAGTTTTTTAAACATTTGCTCAATATTATGGAAATCTCCAAATACACCAAAACTCTGGCTTTGGAAAAGTTGTCAAAGGCAACTTTAAAACTGGTGGTGTAGATGATCAATTCTATTGACATGACAATAAAATATTTAGGAAAAACTATCTTAGTGCTTTACATCTTTTTTGTTGTTGTTGTTGAGATGGAGACTTGCTCTGTCATCAGGATAGAGTGCAGTGGCATGATCTCAGCTCACTGCCACCTCTGCCTCCCAGGTTCAAGTGACTTCTCTGCCTCAGCCTCCCGAGTAGCTGGGACTACAGGTGCACACCACCATCCCAGGGTAATTTTTTGTATTTTAGTAGAGACAGTGTTTCACCATGTTGGCCAGGATGGTCTCAATCTCCTGACCTTCTGATCCATTCGCCTCAACTTCCGAAAGTGCTGGGATTACAAGCGTGAGCCACCGTGCCCAGCCTACCTCTATATTATTTCTGTTGATCTCTTTTAAAGATTCCACTTGACTCTGCCAAAGGTCCACTGCTTGGCTTCCCTAGATCTGTATTCAGAGGCAGTGTGGATTCTCTCTGTGTTTTGTCGGGTTAGCAGTTTAATGTCATCCCTTATCAGTCCCCTTTACTTTCCTGCAAGTTTCCCCACAGCAGAGATGAGTTGTCGCTCTCCATCTTCTAAGACTAGAATAGAATTGGCCCATTAAAGAACTCTGCATATAGATCTTTTTTGCACTGAATTTGGGGGAAGAATGGGGAGAAAAATATTCTTATGCCAAGTACCACAACATGTGAAGTTAGAACCGTCATGATTTGAGATATAACACAGTGGTTAAAGAAGACTACTTTGAAAGCAGACTTCTTGGATTTGAATCTGTGTTTCACCTGTCACCAGTTGAGTGATCTTGGGTAAAACACCTCACCTCCTTGAGACTCACTGTTCTCACCTATAAAGTGGAGATATTACAGAACCTCCCATACAAGGCGTTGCAAAGCAGGAACCAGTGAGCTGTACATCTGAAAAATATAGTACAGTGTTGGCCCATGATGAGCTCTCATCGATGCTGTTATTGTTGATGATGATGATGCTTCAGATGAGTAAGCACCTCCTGAACAACCACTTAGGTGGAACTGAATAACCTATGTATTGGGTCACTCGACTTTCCCCAAAGCTATCCCTGTATATCTGTATATAGGGTCTGGGGAACAATTAGTTACCATTTACTAAATACCTTTTTTTTTTCTGGTCAATGTTCTTGTTCCTTTAAATACACTGCTCTAATCTTCATACCCATTCTGCAATATAGAAAACTAATGTTCTTAGTGTCATCCAGAAAAGACTCACAAACCATTGTCCGTTCTGAGGTACTATTCACTCTGAGTTACATTCATGTTTAAAGTTCTGCTTCTCTTACATGCAAAGCCTTCCAGTATTTCAGTCATTCATACATAAACACTGCCAGTATCACTATTAATTTTCAATATTCTTTAAATTGATTTTTGAAAATTAACCTACTTCTAAGCAATGATATGATTTAAATTATGGAAATGTACTAGGTATTGCCTAGTTGTACATCAAAATAAATAGCTATTAAAATAATAAAAGATCATCTCTATGTCACCTAAAATTATCTTTTACATCAGCAAATGTATACATGGCTTGCATTAGGAAACACTGAATTTTCAGAAAATATAACTATGCCAAGAAAGAGGAAAATAGTTTATAATACACAGTAAGCAAGGATAAAAAGGCAGGGGTATAATGGATTCTCTCTTTTTAGGATTGGGAGACCTGGATATGTTTGTCCACTAATGCAACAGAAATGAAAGAGAATGTGACTGAAGATGCAGGAAGGAGAAGGTAATGATTTAAAAAGAAAGGGCACAGGACAGTCAACAGAATACAGAATTAAAGATATAGGCATCTTTATGTTAGAATGATTTATATTCCTTTGTGTATATATCTAATAATGAGATTGCTAGGTCAAACAGTAGTTCGAAGTTCTTCAAGAAATCATCAAACTGCTTTCTACAATGTCTGAACTCATTTACATTCCCATCAGCAGTGTATAAATGTTCCCTTTTTTTCTGCATCCTTGCCAGCACGTATTATGGTTTGACTTTTTAGTAACAGCCATTCTGACTGGTGTGAGATGATATCTCGCTGTGGATTTTATTTGCATTTCCCTAATGATTAGAGCATTTTTTCATCGCAGCATTATTCACACTAGCAAAGACAGGGATTCAACCTAAATGCCCATCAACAGTAGACTGGATTAAAAAAATATGGCACATATATAACATGGAATACTACACAGCCATACTAAAGAACAAGATCATGTCCTTTGCAGCGACATGGATGGAACTGGAGACCATTATCCTAAGCAAATGAACAAACAAACAAAAAACCAAATACCGCATATTCTCATTTATATGAGGGAGCTAAACATTGAGTCCACATGAACACAAAGAAGGAAACAACAGTCACCAGGGTGGAGGGTGGGAAGAGGGTGAGAATAAAAAAAACTGCCTATAGGGTATCATACTTATTACCTGGGTGATGAAATAATCTGTACACCAAAACCCTGTACACACAATTTACCTGCATAACAAACCTGCACATGTATCCCGGAAACTAAAAGTTAAAAAAATAAATCAATAAAGGTACAGGTAAAGGAAGAATAAAAAGAAGATGAAAATATCAGTTTCAATAAAAAGATACTTGAGAAGCAGGAGATATTGGAGATACACATAAATATAGGCAGAGAGATCCAAGTTGAGGAGATCATTTCAGATGGCAACAATTGTGTTTTCAAAGCAGAGTGTAAAACCAGCTGCGGGGAGTGGGAGTCTAGGGACAAGGTCAACATGAAACCAGGTGGTTGAGTTTACCATTCACCTTGATTTTGATTTCACATTGGATGCTACATATGTGTAATGAATATAAACACAAGGCTCACAGTTAGGGAATGGCTACTGTTTCTAGAGAAAGGATGTTGGTGTGGGCCACAGGAAGTGACCTAGGAGGAGGGGGTCTACAAATGACAGGAGAGACATCAAGACTAGAAGAAGATAGTCATGATGGCTCATACCCGTAGTCCCAACACTTTGTGAGGCTGAGGTGGTAGGATCACTTGAGGCCAGCAGTGTGAGACCAGCCTGGGCAACACGGTGAGATTCTATCTCTATGAAAAATAAATTTTTAAAAAATTGGTGGGGCTTGGTGGTGCACACCTGCAGTCCTAGCTGCTAGGGAGGCTGAGGTGGGAGGATAGTCTGAGCCTAGAAGCTTGAGGTTGCAGTGAGTCATGACTGCACCACTCTACTCCAGCGTGGCAACACAGTGAGACCCCGACTCAAAAAAAAAAAAAAAAAAAAAAAGAAAAACCCCAAAAAAAAAAAAAAAAAAAAAAAAAAGGAAAAGAAACACTACAAGGGTCTCTCTGGTCACTCTGAAAGGAGGAGAGACATGTCCTTATATTTTAGCATCAAGAATGATGGGGGATGGTGTGTTCAAGAAAAAAACAGGTGACATTTTTGCTGGAGAGATACACTGCTGCTAGAAAATGAGCTAATTTCCCCACCAACAGTGTAAAAAGTGTTCCATTTCCACAACGTCCACACTGACATCTATTATTTTTTGATTTTTTGATTATGGTCATTCTTGCTGGGAATGTAAACAAGTACAACCACTGTCAAAAACAGTGTGGAGATTCCTTAAAGAACTAAAAGTAGATTTATCATTTGACCCAGCAATCCTGCTACTAGGTATCACCCAGAGGAAAAGAAGTCATTACATGAAAAAGATACTTGCACACACATGTTTATGGCTGCACAATTTGCAATTGCAAAAATATGAAACCAACCCAAGTGTCCATCAATCACTGAGTGGATTAAAAAAATGTGTATATACACACACACACACACACACACACACACACACACACACGCATACACACACACCATGGAATACTACTACTCAGCCATAAAAAGGAATGAAATAATGGCATTTGCAGACACTTGGATGGAATTGGAGACTGTTATTCTAAGTGAAGGAACTCAAGAATGGAAAATCGAACATCATATGTTATCACTCACATGTGGGAGCTAAGCTATAAGGACATAAAGCCATAACAATGATAGACTTTGGGAACTTGGGGGTAAGAGTGGGAAGGGGTAAAAGACTTCACAGTGACTACAGTGCATACTGTTGGGGTGATGGGTGCACCAAAATATCAGAAATCACCACTAAAGAACTTATTCATGTAACCAAACACCACCTGTTCTCCAGAAACCTATTGAAATAAAAAAGAAAAGAAGAAAAGAAAAGGAGTTAATTTTCAAATGTTTAGGAAAAAGAAAAACAACTAGGCATGGTGAATAATTCAATCGTGGCTCAAATTAAAGACAGTTGAGGGGAGGAAAATGGGTCCTAATTCATGGTTTATAACCAGCAATCAAATTCTTTCCGTAATTGGTTCAAACATTGGAAAGGTCAGCCCAAATAGTTGAGTATTTGGAACAATACTATCTCAGTACGCAATGTATCTGTTTAATGTTTGACTTGTGCACATATTGTATAATTATGAGAGTATAATGAACAGAATGTGACTGTTGGGCTCCATTAGCTCTACTATGAGACTTGAGCAAATAATTGAAGACACGAAATAAGCCTAATAATGCCTATGTTAAAAGAGAGCTCCTAGCAAGTTTACAGGACACAAGATCAGTATACAAAAATCAATAGATTCTATATAGTAACAATGAATAATCTAAAAATGAAATTAAGAAAATAATTCAATTTACAATAACATAAAAAATATTTAGGAATAAATTTAACAGAGTAAATGCAAGACTTGTATACCAAAAATGACAAAATGTTGTTGAAGGAAATTAACAAAAATAAATGGAAATACTTTCTATGTTCATGGATGGGAAGACTAAATATTGTGAAGCTGGCAATAGTCTTCCAGCTGATCTACAGATTGATTCAAAACAGTGCCTTTCAAAATTCCAGCTCCCTTTCTCTCTCTCTTTTACAGAATGTGTTATGTGTAACTGATGGGGTGCCAAACAGT
>NW_016107474.1:961208-989533 GCF_001604975.1 Cebus imitator | reverse complement strand
AAAAAAAAAAAAAGCAAATCAAAACCACAATGAGATGGTAAAGAGGCTATAATAAAAGACCAATAATAATGTGTTGGTGAAAAGTAGAGAAATCAGAACTCTCATACACTGCTGATGGAAACGCAAGATGGAACAGCTGCTTTGAAAATCAGTCTTCCAGTTTCTCCAAGTGTTAACATAGAATTACTTACAAATCAGCAATTCCATTCCCAGATACATACTTAAGGAAAAAATGAAAACCTATGTCCACAGAAAACTTATACAAAAATATTCAAAGCAGCACTATTTACAGTAGCCAAAAAGTAGTAACAATTTGATGTTCATGGACTTTTAAATGGATGAATACAATGTAATATTACAATGTAATAATATAATGGAAAACATAAAATATAAATCCATACAATGTAATATTATTAAGCAATAAAAAAAGAAGTGCTGATAAATGTTGTAACATTAATAAAACCTGAAAACATGATGCTGAGTGAGAGAAGACACACAAAAGGCCACATATTAAATGATTCCATTTATATGAAATATCCAGATAGGCAAATCCATGGAGATAGAAAGTGGATCACTGGTTGTCTAGGACCAAAGAGTTTTCGGGGAAATGAGGAATGACTACTAATGAGCCCAGGATTTCATTTTGGGAGTGATTAAATGTTCTAAAATTGATTGTGGTGATGACTGCATAACATTATATATAGACCAAAAAACTGAACTGTATACGTTAAGTGGGTGAATCACATCATCTATGAATTATACTGCAATAAGCTGTTAAATGCCAAAAACAAAGGAGAGGGAACAAAAAGAGGGCTTTGCAGATTAAACACACGGTTGGCTGAAAGTGAACAGCGTAACTTGCACACAGTATGTGCTAAATCAAGGCACATTTATACACTTTTCTGAGTATGCCAATGAGTCAAACACCGCACCATGATCTCCTATGCTCCACATTCCAGTCTTCTCAGCAATCGTGCCATGAAGACAGGCCAGGAGAGGTCATATTCCAAAACAAGTACACTAAGACACCTATCACAAAGGATTACTCCCAACATGTGTGTTCTAGGTGTAGGTGTCAGGAGAGCATCTGGAGAATATGGAAAAGCTTTACAAAAGCCTTAACCCAGCAACTGTGACTTCCTTAATGATGGTAGTTTATCCCAAATGCAGGGATGTCGTCATTCTGTCAGTGTTATTTCCACTTCAAATCCCAGCATCTTATGTAAGATGTCTACTCTGGGAAAGTGAGGTGAACCCTGGCAAGGGCAAATGTGACTTCTGAAAGTTCAGGGTGGGTCTGGGGACTCGCACATAAAGCTCCTTATGCAGTCAGTGTGACCCCCTCAAAGGAGAGTTCATGGTAATTAGTGGCATCCCACGAATATCAAAAGTATTCGTAATTATGGGAGCTTCATTCAGATGTGTTGCTAAACATGTCCCCAAGATTGCCTCTGTTGCTGTTTTAATTGAGGAATGACATTGGTATTGGGAATCCTTGAAAATTATAAGTTGGCAATTCATTTGAAATCGAACTTTTGATAGTTGTTACACAGTTTATGAATTTGTGTATTTTTAAAAAAGATTCCTGTTATTTTGTTGTGAAAAGCAGCTTTACTTCTAACTGGTATGTAAGATAATGTAATAATACATTCTGTATTACTCTTCTATTGCTATTGTAAAAAGTTACTATCAATTTAGTAGTTTAAAACAACAACATTATCTGTGGGTGAGAAGTCTGGCCTCAGTGAGGTTCACAGTAGGTTTCCTGTGTAGAGGCTCAAAATTGCCACACTGTCAGTTTCAGCAGGGAAGTGTTCCTTATTGGAGTCCCTGGGGGGAAAAATAATTTTCCAGCATCCTTTGCGGTGCTGGCAGAATATGGGTTTATTTCTCACACTTCCCATGAGGTCCAACTCCATCTGCAAGCCAGCAGCAGGTTGAATCCTTCTCAGGATCTCAGAATCTGCAACCCTCTGAACTAACTTTGGCCTTGTTTTTCTAACTCTCCTCTTCTGCTGCATCTCTCTTCTTCATTCTCTTGTCTTCCTCTTCTGCTTTTAAGGGTCCATATGATTATTTGGGTCCACCTGGATAATCCAGGGTAATCTCCTTGTTTTAAGGTCAGATGGTTAACAACCTTAATTATACCAACAAAGTCTCTTTTGCCATGTGAGGTCACATGACTGCAGGAATAATGCTAGAGGGTGGAGGTCATGGGGCCAACATTCTGCCTGCAACAGTTGGATAATAAATTTTATAAGTTAGCTCAACTGAGCATGGGTAACCAGGTACTCGGATAACTGTTATTTTGGATGTAAGGGTGTGTCTGGATGAGATTAACATTTCAATTATTAGACTGAGAAAAGCAGATGACTCTCCCTAATGTGAGTGGGCCTCATCTACTTAGTTAAGGGTCCGAACAGAAGCAGAAAGCTGAGTAAGAGGCCTGACTGCCTTGAACTATGACATCAGTCCACTACAGCCTTTGGACTCAAACAAAAACACTGGCTCTCCTTGGGTCCTGAGCTTGACAGCTTTTAGACTGGAAATGATACCATCAGCTCTCTTGTTCTCAGGACTTCAGACTCAGACTGGTGCCACACATCGGCTTTCCTGGCTTTCCAGCTACTGATTGCAGATCTTGGGACTTCTCAGCCTCCATAAATCACAAGAACAATTTTTTTTTCTCTCTTTTATTTTATTTTACTTTAAGTTCTGGGATACATGTGCAGAACATGCAGCTTTGTTACATAGGTATACATGTACCATGGTGGTTTGCTGCACCTATCAACCCATCATACAGGTTTTAAGCCCCGCATGCATTAGGTATTTGTCTTAATGCTCTCCCTTCCCCTGCCCCTACCCTCTGACATACCCCAGCGTGTGATGTTCCCCTCCCTGTGTTCTCATTGTTCAACTCCCACTTATTAGTGAGAACATGTGGTGTTTGGAAGACCAATTTCTTATCATGAAACTCTCTCTTCTTCCTCCTCCCTGCCTTCAACCCACACTGTCTTCCCATTGTTTCTGTTTGCCTGGAGAATCCTGGCTGATACAAGCATCCATAAAAGAAACATTCATAAAAGTCCCAAATTATTCTACTTTCACTGGTGCCTAGACTAACCAAGTAATGCAGTTCTGGCTCCATTTTTCCTTAGGGCAATGGTAAAAACCCATGAGCTTAAAGTCACCTCTTCCATCTTGAGCTTTATTTTATATTAACAGATTCACATGGTCTTAGAGAAGATGTGAAGGGAAGTTGTGAGACTTAGGCAAGTGGCCTGTGTACTAGGTTCCAGGTCCTTATCTGTAAATGATTAATCCATTATCTATTTCTCGGGATAATGCAAGGCTGAAATGAGGTGACATGTATGAAAATCATAGCTCTGTATTCTGCATATTACAGTTACATCAAAGCCAGGCATTTACTAGTAAACAGGAAAGTGAGAGAGAGACTATTTGGAAACCCAAAACACAGCTACCAACAGTTCTGGTTAGATCCACAGGCAGAAGATCTGCCTGCCATTTTTATTTGGACTTATTATGTCCACCTTAAGGATTCTAGATAGTCAATTTCCTACCAAGAACTGGATGGATGGTTGGTCCCCATGAGAAGAAGTGAAATAAATGAACCTCCAAAATTCTTGGGCTGACATTTATATACCAATTTAATTCATTCAGTAAACATTTCACTCTTTGAATAGTGGCTTTTCAGAGAAGGCTAGTTAAATTGGAGGGGTAATTGTGGAGAGAACGAGATTCAAGAAGTATTCATAACATGGTCCCTATCCCAAAATTGCTCACAGACTCCCCTCTCCACTGTAGAAGCTCACACTCTCAAGGCCAAAAATTCACCTGATGTCCTGCGACCCTCTCTGATATTCACTGTCTTGCTCTTGGGCCATTTTACTTTAACTCTGTGGCTCTAATAACTCCTCTATGGAGGAGGAACATACCCACTCAGCATCCCAAGATATATAGCAGCTCAAGATCTGAGATCTGCCGTTCCAAAGGATCTGCCACCACCCATGTGCCAGGCTCACAGAATATCCTGCTCATAACAGATTCTCTGGTGTGACATCATCTTGAAACTGATGTGCCTATTCACATCTTGAAGTGTCTCAAAATTATGCCAGTAAAGAAACCAATCTGACTTTGATTCCTTCCCTTATTTAACCAAAGGACCATTTCAGTGATGCCCCTCACCACCAACTAATTCTCAGACTCACAGTAAAAACTTGGGAAATCTTGGTTTCTTCCTCATTTAGCAGTCTCTTAACTTTTGGGTACAGTATCATGACCACTCACTGGCTAACCCCAAGTCCATTCTATATCCCTTCCTCCCAGCCCACAACTCATGCATGTATACACACACACATACATGCATACATGCACACTCACATATGTGCTTACACATGTATAAATACTGCTATATATGTTTTTTTTCTTAGAGCCACAAAACAAAGTCCAAAGACTCACAGACATGCCAACTGTCAAGTCACTGAAGCACAAGAAGCAGCCACCCATCTCCCAGCTTCTGGAAATATGAGAAAAATTAACCTGTGATGTTTAAGCTGTGCTGATGGCTATTCTGTTGCCCGCAACAGAAAGCATCTCTGATTGATACTTTAATAGATAAATGTAATCTCTAGGTTCCTTGTTACAGTTTTTCTAACTCTAGAAAATTTTCTCTTGGTGATGTTTGCCCTTTTTAAAATGTAGTTTGACCTTATCCTTTGAGTTGCAATTAGGACCAGGCATAGCTGGACTGTCTCATGCTGTAAGGAAAAACTCTACGGACAGGGAAGACCTAGGGCAGCCTCTTAACTTGCACACTTTCAGCTGAAACCCCATCGCAGTTTTTGTTGCTTGCTCCCATAAGCAATAAAATCAACATTTCCTATTTATATGCACAGCCTTGGCTGGGGAGCAGCACTGAATGCTTATGTTAGAGACCACTGAATAAGTATAAAAATGTCTTATCATAGAGGACAGGCAGGCATACTAAGAAGTAATTAACCCACAATGAGACAGAGAAAATACAGTCTCATAGAAGGAAGATGGGATTTGAGGTTGGGCAGATCCAGACTTACATGGTTCCTCCTCTGATTGTGGGTGGTGACCTTTCTGTGTCCTCATATGAAGCATGGAGACAGTAACACCTAGCCTCACTGGGAGGATGGAATGGAATAATGAATTTGAAAGTATTCATCCTGGTGTCTCCCACCTATGAGGCAAGCCATGATGGCTTGTTGAAGGAGCAAAAAATGTCATTTGCTGTGACATCTAATTGCCTAGGGCAAAAAGAGATAAAGATGAAGGGTGGCTGGATGTCTTTCACTTACACATCTTTGCTGAAATAGGTCAGGAAAGACCTTAGAAAAGGAGTTTTCAAAAGCAGTTTTTCATTACAGCTCCTACACGCGGCTATGACATTGCCATAATAGAAATGTACTCAGGCGGACAAAGGTAAAGGTCTCAGATTGCTTCATGAATACGTGGGTGTGGGTGGAAATTTACTAAAGGGTATCTAACTTGGACCACTGACGGGCTTCTGAAAGCTTGACACTTTGGAAGAAGCCAGATTTTTTTAAAATAGCGTCCTGGAGACACTTGATGAGCAGGTCTGTGAGAGGGCACTTATGACTAATTTTTTATTTAATCAGTTGGAATTTTCACAGACAACACAAAAACGCAAAAACAGATTAGTGAGAAGAACACAAAAACAGATTAGATACTGCCCAAAGCTACCTATATATTCAACGTAATTCCTTTCAAACTACCAGTGTCATTTTTGATAGAATTAGAAAAACAATTACAATTCATATGGAACCAAAAAAGAGGCCAAACAGACAAAGCAATCCTAAGCAAAATGAACAAATCCAGCGGCATCACATTACCTGACTTTAAACTACACTGTAAGGATATGGTAACCAAAAGCGCATGTTACTCACACATAGACTAATGAGACACAATAGAGAACTGAGAAATAAAGCTGCACATCTATAGCCATCTGCTCTTCAACAAAATTGATAATGATAAGCCATGGGAAAAGGACTCCCTATTCAATAAACGGTGTTGGATACCTGGAAAGCCATATTCAGAAGAATGAAACAACCCCTACACTGCATCATTATTAATCAAAATTAGCTCAAGAGTCACTAAATATTTAGGACCTCAAACTATAAGAATCCTAGAAGAATACCTAAGAAACACCATTCTGGATGTTGGCCTTGGGAAATAATTTATGACCAAGTTCTCAAAAGTAATCACAATGAAAACCAAAACTGACAAGTGGGATTTAATTAAGCTAAAGAGCTTCGGCATAGCAAAGGAAACTATCGACAGAATAAATGAACAACAAACAGAATGAGAGAAAATATTCACAAACTATGCATCTCACAGAAGTCTAGTAGCTGGAATCCATAAGGAACTAAAATAATTCAACAAGCAAAAAACGAATACCCCTACTAAAAAGGGGAAAAGGTATGAACAGAAACTTCTCAAAAGAAGACAAATAAGTGTCCAAAAGACATATGAAAAAACTGTCATCACTAATCATCAGAGAAATGCTAATTGAAACCACAATGAGATACCATCTCACACCAGTTGGAATGGCTATTTTAAAAAGTCAAAAAGCAACAGATGTTGATGAAGCTGTGCAGAACAGGGAATGCTTATATACTGTTGGTCGGAATGTAAATTAGTTCAGCCACTGTGGAAAGCAGTTTGGTAATTTCTCAAAGAACTTAAAACAGAACTACCACTGGACTAAGCAATCTCATTCCTCCTGGGTGTATATCCGAAATAAAATAAATTGTTCTACCAAAAAGACACATGCACTCATATGTTCATTGTAGCACTAGTCACAACAGCAAAGACATGGAATCAACCTAGGTACTCATGAATGGTGGATTGGATAAAGAAAATGTAGTACATATACACCATAGAATACTATGCAGCCATAGAAAAGAATGAAATCATATCTTTTGCAACAACAGGGAAACAACTGGCCTTTACTGTATTGAACTAACCAAATACAGTATATTCTCACTTATAAGTGGGGGCTAAGCATGGGGATCTCTTAGACAGAAAATGGCAACAATAGATACTGGGGACTAGCGGGGAGTGCTGGGGAGAAAGGGCTGCAAAACTAACTGCTGGGTACCATGCTACTACCTGGGCGACAGATTCATTCATACCCAAAGCCTCATCATCACACAATGTTTCCATATAATAAGGCTGCATGTGTAAGCCCAAATCTAAAAAACAAGGTTGAAATTATAGAAGAAAGCAGGTAACAAACAGATCTACTATGAAACAATGAAACAAACAAACTATAATAGAAGGCTCCATTTCTTGAGAGCCCCCCTCCCATATACTAAGCCCAGCTGCTACATATATTATCTTATTTAATGCTCATAACAAAACTGCAAGGTACACAGAACACAGATATATTTTATGTAGTTGGTACATTCTCAAATATCTTAAATAATTTAGAAGTGGCATAATTCAAGACTAATCTTGACAAAGAACGGTGCATATTCATCTGTGCAAGCTAAAGCAAGATTTCCTATGGCAAGAGCAAATTGATTTTAAAAATGAACCCTATCTTTGGCAGGAGAATGGAAGGCGGTACTGATACATGCTACAGCTACATACAACATGGATGAACCTTGAACAGTATGCTAAGTAAAAGAAGCCAGGCAGAAAGGATCACATACTGTGTACCCTCTATATATGAAATGCCCAGCTAGGCAAATTTATAGAAACAAAGTGTATTTGTGGTGTCCTAAGACTATAAGGAATGACTTCTAATGGCTACAGGGTTCCATTCTGGGATGATAGAAATATTCAAAATTGATGTTGGCAATGATGGCACAATTCTGTGAATATACTAAAAACCACTGAAGTACAAATTTTACATGGATGAATGGGTAAATTGGATGGTATGTGAATTATATCTCATTAAAACTAAGAGAATCCTGACAACCACTTTGAAGTTACCAAACTTGTGACAAATATTTAAAATTTGGAGAGCACATTGTTTCTAACTCTATGCACACATGAAATTTTATTTATATTTCTATAATGAATCACTTCAAATTGCCCATTTCTAACTCATACAAAGTGCTGCCACAGAAGATTACCACCAATTCAATGGGAGGAAATGGAGGCTCAAATGAACACAGCTGATAAGAGAAGGAGCCAGGATTAGAATTCAGCTCCATGGGTCTCCAGCACTTTTCCAACTCCTGCAAGCTGCTGGGTGATGACACTAAGACCCTCCTGATAGTACCACTGAAATAAAGCCATTGGTGGATGCCAGTATTTGTAACCCATGTAGCATTTGGTTGGGCATGCTGCTCAAAGCCTGATACATACTTGCTCACAGAACCTTCACAGCCATTCTTTTGGGACACTGTTATTAGCCTCATGATCAAAGGAGTTACTCAAGGCTCAGAGAGGTAGGATAACATGTTAAAGGTCTCATCATCAGCAGTGGAAACACAGCTGAAAACCAGATCTTTTGGAGATGGGAGTCAGCCATCTCTGCCCTTGTGCCGTACCCTTGTCAGAATACAATGATCTCCCTGATGAACTAACAGATACTTTCTCACGATGCACTTCAACTTGATTCACTGGCAACAAAAAAAACTTAATATTCTCTGAAAACCTTCTAGAGCCCTTTCAAGTTTTCCTCTCTGGCTCCTGGAAGGTGGACATGAAGCCAGCACATTGACATAAATAGCAGCCCCGTGACGGTGTGCATTATTGGAATATTTTCAGATTATTAGTACCAGACTGTGATCTGAAATTACAGTAATGGTAGGAAATCAAAATAGCTACGCTAAGAAAGTTTCCATCCTAAGGCAGTGTGGTTTTTTTTAACCTAATAAAAATGTCTAATGTCAAAGAGACCTTAGAATGCCTTCTGGGAGGAACTCTAAGATAATAGAGGAGAGAAAGACCATTTTTGTTCCAATAAAGACTCAATGTTCTGATTGCCATACAAAACCTGGTGCATGAAATGCATGCAGAGCAGTAAGTGGGCTTTAATGTCTAGAGCAGCACGGCACAGTGGTTAAAAAGTGTGGCTCAGGCCAGGTGTGGTAGTTCACACCTGTAATCCCAGCACTTTGGGAGGCCGAGGCCAGTGGGTCACGAGGTCAGGAGATTCAGACCATCCTAGCTAACACAGCAAAACACTGTCTCTACTAAAAACACAAAAACTTAGCCAGGCGTGGTGGCATGCACCTGTAGTCCCAGCTATTCAGGAGGCTGAGGCAGGAGAGTTGCTTGAGCCCAGGAGGTGGAGGTTGCAGTAAGTCAATGGTGCTACTGCACTCCAGCATGGGCAACAGAGCAAGACTCCATCTCAAAAAAAAAAAAAAATGCATGGCTCGACTCAACATCAAATGGTCTGGGCTATAATTTTTACTGGCTGAGTGACACTGCAAATGCCATCTGTTATTAGATCTGGCCACAAATACAGAGAATTCAACATAACAGTGAGTTAAATACAACAGAAGTTCACAATTACCTGATGTAAAATAATTCTGGAAAGAGGCAATCCAGGACTGGCATGGCACTCCACAGGCAAAATAATCCCGTCTCATTGCGTCCTTCCTTCTGAGCACATGGCTTCTGCCCTGGAGGCCAGGTCACAGAGCAAGGTGGCTGCTTGAGTTCTAGCCATCATACCTCTACTCCAGGCAGCAAAATAGGTGGGAGGAGGAGAATACAGGGTACTCTTCCTAGCTGAGTTGGCTCCTTTTAGAATCTAGCCCAGAAGCTTTACATAGCACCCCTACTTCCAGATCACTGGCCAATACCTCCTCACATCACCATGCTTAGCTGCAAGTGAGGCTGAGCAATACAGTCTTCATATGGACACCTGCTAGTAGACTACATAGGGGTCTGTTAGTGAAAGACAGCAGAATGGATTTTGAGGAAAACACTTCTGCTCTGCTGGACAGTTTGTTTTCTAGCTTCCTGCAGTTTCAGTTTCTTCACTGGGACATGGAGATGGTCACAGCCCTCACCTCTAGACTGCAGTAGTAAGTCACTGAGAAGCCCTCAGCAGAGGGCCTGGTAACATCTCCCACTCAAAAAATGCTCACTGTTAAAATGAGCTCCATGTCCATGGATCCTGCTTAGAGGAGTGGGTTCCTGTAGCTCACCATAAAAAGATACCACCCAATGCCTAAAATCTGTAGCATCTCTCCTGCCAACTTTACATTTGGGCTTCACAACTAAAACTCTTCATTTTCTCCACGTAGGGAGAAACACTTACCCTAATGATATTCTGAGCCAAATGATTCTTTGTGGTGGAGGCTGTTCTGTGCACTGAAGCATGTTTGGCGGTCCTTGGCCTTGGTCTGCTATATGCAACTTGCACCTTCCCCTTCCCCGGTGTGGCAACCCAAAGTGTCTCCTGGGGACAAAATCATTCAAAGTTGAACCACTGCTCCATGGTGTCTGAAATCACTGAACACAACTGTGCCAGCAGTAGCAGTCTCTTGGGTTACCTGAGTTTTAGTTGCGTGGGTCAACATTTCCAGTTAAACCACATCAAATAGAGTTTCCAAAGGTAGTGAAAATCTATGCAAACATTTTTGAATGGTTCGTCACAGACAGAAGTTAATTTCATGTGTGTGTGTGTGTGTGTGAATGTAGACATATACATACATGTATACACATGTTACTATTTGAGTCATTACCTCTAGCCCTGCTTTATGACTTTAGTGTGAGCCAACAAGCATAGAACCTCTTCAGCTAGAGAGAGGGTAAAACCGAAGAAGTGACAAGAAAGGAGAGGAACAGATGGCAAAGCAGCTCTGAAGTCTAGATTCGATGGGCCAGGGGAACAGGCCAGCAAGGTCCTCTGTCATTCTGAAAAGCTGCCCTTTTTAAGGGCACAGAGCCTGGCTGCAGAAATACAACCCCAAGCCACCTCCAAGAGGAAGGCATCCGTGTCAGAAGCCTATTATAAACTAAGATCACAGCAGATAAAGACGGTGCCACAGTAAAGTGGAAAACTGGTGTAAGAAAGTAAAAATTCCCCAAACCAAACTTTTGAGAATTTGAAAAGAGTCTTCTGCATAATAAAATAGCTTTGGGTACTACACTTGGTTTTTTAAAAATGCAGCCATAATTAAAGCAAGAAAGCTGTAAGTCTATTAAAATTTTTTTCTTTGATACTGAAAAACCCAACTCACGACCTATATTTTATAAGACATATACTTGAAAGGGGTTTTATCTGCCCTCTTCCCATTGAACATAGCATACTGAATCTCTTCCATTTGCTTAAGAAGGGAGGTGGTTCTACACATAAATTATTCAGGGCATTAAAAAAAACTTTACTGTATATATATGAAGGTGAAGTGATTCAAAGGTATTTGTATAGATAAATGGAGCATCGGCTCTAGACTGTGTTCTCAGAAGGGATGGTAGTCTTAGAGCCACGGTGCTGCAGTAAAAGCGGCTTTATCAAGCTCTCTGCTGATTATAAATCTTTTCTGACATTTGTAGACTGTGTTGACCGACGGATGGCTCAGCATGCTTTATGCACCTTTGAGTTCTGGAGCATCTCTCAAACTACCGCTAGGGGGAGAATTTGGCTTTATTTGAGGTCACCACCGTAAGGATGGGCTGTGTGGAGTTACCTGGCAAGCTGGGCTAGTATAAAATGACTAAGGAAGGTTGGTGGCGTGTTCTCTCTCTGTCTCTCTCTCTCTCGTTGACACAAACACACAGACACACACACATAAACATTCAGAAACACACACATACACATACATGAAAATAAACTCACTCATGTATGTAAGAAAATGCTCCCTTACACTTAAGGTAGATTTGGGATTACTTGCAATATCATCACGGGTGAAATAGTTAAAGGGCAGTGAGTGTTTTGGACGAGGAGGAATTGAAAAGGCACAGGAATTAGAGTCATACAGGTCTGAGTTTCAATCTGAGCTTCATGATCCACCAGCTGTATGACCATGGGAGTAACCTAACTTCCCTGCGTGTCCGTTTCCACAACTGTCAAACGGTTATAAGGACTGCTTTAAAAGCTAGGTGTGGAACTTGGACCAGCATCCAGTACATAATAGTGCTAGGAAATTCTACAGCTGATGACCACTGCTTTGTTACCCTGCGACAGGCATCATCTCCCTCCCTTAATCCTAGAGAGATGCTCCTGGTAGCCTACTGACTTTCCCCTGAGCAGCAGTGACGCTTTACTTACTGACTTCCTCTTTAGTCTGCACGCTCTACGGAGTCAGGGTCCACGTCTGTGTTATGCATCCACCCCTCCAACCCCATCCACATTAAACAGCATACGTGGCATACAGCAGGTACTCTGAAGATGCTTGGTGAATGAATGAATACATTTCCAATAAATACAACATTTATTTAAAAATTGAATTAAAAAAACAGTTCACCATGATTCACGCTTTCTGCCCTTTGGGGCCATTTGATCATCCAGTGGAATTTATTGGGTGGACTCTGTGTGTCTGGGACTCTGCTAAAAGTTGTACGTTAAAGGATGAAGAGAAAACCATTCAGTTCCCCTGGTCTTAAGCATACGGTTGAGAAAGAGAACTGAGGGTAAAGTCCAGTTTCTACTTGCAGAAAATTTATAAACCTGTTAAGGCTTAAAGTATTATTGTAATTCTATATAGATGGCATTGGCTACATAAGCCGGCATCATAAAATGAGTCAATATTTAGTATTTCCCCATTTGTCACACACTGGCTTGAAAAAGCTTACATGCTCTCTTACCTCTGTCTCCACGGTTGCTATGGTCCTCTTAGGCCTAGAGCATTGAAATGCCCTTGTTTCCCTACTTCTTTCTTCACGAAATACCACAAGACATTTTTCAACAGTAAAATCATATCTAACTGCTCTCTTTCTCAAAACCACCCAAGGGCTTTCTACTAAGTTTAAAATGCAATCAAAACTTATGGAGCTCTAAACCAGGGGTCTGCAAACTTTTTATCTGCAGAGGATCAGGTATTATATAACTTTTGCCCCCGTGGAATATGCAGTCTCTGTCCCAGCTGCCCAATTCTGCCAACATGATGCGAAAGCAGCCATAGTCAATACATGAATGAATGGGCATGTTTGTATTCTAATACAACTTTATTTAAAAAAAAAAAAAAACAGACAGAGGGACAGATTTGGCCCATGGCCCATAGTTTGTTGACTCATGCTTGGAAAGATCTTGCCCTTCCCCATCTCCCTGTCTTACCTGGTACTACCCTCCCTCAGGTCATTCCTGCCTCATGTCTCTGCACTTCCTGGCCCCTGTGTCTGGAATGTTCTTTCTCCATGCCTTTATGTGGTAGGCTCTTTTATTCTCACTGGGCTAAGCTTCGACATCACCTCTTTTGAGAGGCCTTTTATTGACCTGACGGTCATTGTACCTTGTTTTATTTTATCCAAAGCTTAAATTTATGTGGTGTATCCATTTTTGTTGGCACCTTTCTTCTCCCAGGAAAGTGGCAATGTCTTGAGAGTAAGGTTCTAAATGGTCTTGGCCACTGCCATGTCCCCAGCACCTAGAATATTATCTGACTCATAGAAACTGCCCAGTAATACTTGTTGGATCAATTTGCTGATGAAACGGTTACAAGGAAATGATTTGAAATAAGCGTTTCCCTGAAATGGAACTGTTTAATAACACCTGAATCTGCCACTCTGTTTTACTCAGCTTCAGCACTAAAAATTGCTGGACTATTCCGAGTGGATCCTTTGATATCAGGGAAGATATCCAACAGCACTGGTGAGCACGCTGTGTGCTAGGACAACTCATGGACTTTTTCACTTGCGCTTTGCAGCTGCTCCACCATCACCAATTTCCATTTTGGCTAGAAATTCCTGACAGGCTTATTCTCACAGAAGACTGTAGAATTATCACTATGTTCTGAAGCTACAAATGTTCCTTTGCCCTGCTGCCACTTTAAACTATCATTTTAGTTAAGTTACTCAATTTATACATTTTTACCTTTATTTTTAAATATCTGATGCCACAAATCCTTCCCTCTTCTAAATGTAGAGTGATGGAAGGATGGCTCCCTAAAGGCATGGCCTAAAATATAAGGATGGCCTAAAATATATATATATATATATATATATATATATATATATATATATATATATATATATATATATATATATATATATATATATATATAAAATAGTGGGCAGGGCTATTCAGCATTTATTTTTACAAGGAAGTAATCAAAGGGAGCCCAAAGGCATCATATCTCCAGTTCACCCAGAATACGAAGGTCTAATATGAATGTCAGGAGCATGGGGGATGAGCAGAGGAGAGGCAGATACATGGGCAAGTCCAGGAGTAAGACGTCACGGTTAGAGAGGACAGTGTTTCAGCAAACAATGGGGTGTCCGTCTCTTGAGTTTATCTCTAGCCCCAGAGACACATGTGTGAATTTAAGGGGAGGGAGAGAGCTATGAGTAAAAATGAAGAGTTGTTTTCACAGTTATCCATATTAAAGATGAAACATACAGTTCTGTTGGCTAGGTACTTTTCTACCAGAATAAAGGGGTTCAGGCATTCTCTTCTGTCCCAGAAGATAAAGTATCCAGCTCCAGTGAGCCAGCAGCCAACAGCCCTAATAAGTGCAATGGTGCCCATCAGGGTGGGGCTGGGATATGGAGGAGAGAAATCCTAATGGCTATGACAAAGGAGCTGGCTGCCTTGGTTCTAAGCCCATGTGAGATATCACTGGAAGACTTTCAGACATAGGAGCAACTTGGCAAAGATTCAGTTTCTTTTTTCTTTATGTGTATACATTTGACAGGTATAAGTGCAGGTTTGCTACATGGACATGTAACACAGTGGTGAAGTCTTCGCTTTTAGTATAACTATCACCTGGGTAACATAAATTTGTACTCATTAATTTCTCATACCTGATGCCCTTGCCACGCTTCCACCCTTCTGAGTCTCCAGTGTCTATTATTGCACACCCTGTGTCCATGCGTACATGATTTATCTCTGACTTGTGAGTGAGAGCATGCAGTATTTGACTTTCTATTTCACCTAATACAGTGGCCTCCAGTTCTATCCATATTGTTGCCAAAACCATGATTTTATACTCTTGTATGGCTAAAGAGTATTCCATTGTGCATGTGTGTGTATGCATGTATGTACAGCATGGTGATAAACATATATGGTGATAACTACATGAGTGCAGGCGTCTTTTTGATAGGATGGCTTCTTTTTCTCTTTGTAGATACCCAGCAGTAGGACTGCTAGATTAAATGGTAGTTCTATTTTTAGTTTCTTGAGAAATATTCATACGGCTTTCCATATGGTTGTACTAGTTTACATTTCCACTAACAGCATATAAGCATTCCCTTTTCTCTTGAATGACTAGGTGGAGTCAATAGCTAGCCAAGTTCAGATAATACTTTCCGTACCATTTATTTCTAAATTTTCCCTCTGGGAAATGTTCTCTGATTGGATTATGCAACTCTTTGATAAAATTTGTTTTATGGTCACCTGCACTGGAGTGAATTGCACCGTAATTCAAGCGCTGTCTCCTCCAGTCTCAAAGGTTCTGCAGCAAGCTAACAATACCATCCCTGGGCAGTGCTCCTTGGCTAAAACTCCAGTGCTGACTTGAGGAAAGGGGCTAGTCTCAATCACTGCATTCCTCTGCCTCGACCACAATATCCAGTGAGGATTCTACAGCAAAGCCATTCACAATCTACAAAACAGCTAATGAAATGACCACAAAAACTTGTAGCTGCTGAGTGTAATCCAGAGAAACAAACAAACAAAAATATCCATCAGTATGTTCGTGAGTGAAAAGAAAGACAATTGTATCCTGCTGCATCAACAATCTTAACCAAGATACAGACTAAAATCCTCTGATTAGGAGCATCACCTGAATAGGGATCAAAACATAAAAAGGCGTATCTGCTGTCTCATCAATCCCACCATGTAAATGTATCCTAAAGAAACTGTCACAAACATGGGAAGAGATGAGCTCTCCTCTGCAGAACTGATACAAGTGTAGGAAAATGAAAACAACTTAAATCAATAGGAAATTGGTTAAGGAGACGATGGTAGATCTAGGCTCTAGCTGTTTGAAACAATGATGTAGCTTGATGGTTGCTGATTTATAAAAATGTCCATAGTACCCTGAGGAGTGAAGAGAGAGATTTACAGAAAAGCGCATAGAGCTCCCATTCTGTAAAACTGTGCACCTGCACCTCTCTGTGTAGAGGTGTCTGGAGAGAACCCCAGAACTGTGCTCACCAAAATATCAAATGTGGCTATCTCTGGATGGTGAGACTGGGGAGTCATTGCATTTTCCTTCACTTGAAAAGAACAGAATTGCTTTATTTTTAAAAATATATCTACCTAAGAAAAAAGATGAAATAGTCACATGCCTGATAATCCAGAAACACACAGGATTGGTTGGGGAAGTTGAGAATGGAGAAGCCTACAGCGTGAAAGTCTGAAAATGCCAGCAAAAGAAAACCTGACAGTTGGTGGGTTGAAAAGCCACATCACAGTCACTGCCACAAGTAAAGAGGTAACCAGAAAAGGGACTTTGCTACCAGCCTATAGCAACAACCTGAAGACTGTCTGCTGACCTAGGTGTCAAATATCAACTATTAAATATCCTAGCCCTCTTTATTTAGCTCAAGCTGTTTTGGAAAATAGTAACTTCCAAGCAAAGCTGAGCTCTCATGATAGCCATTGGTCCCAAAGGCTGCTTGATCAGCTGTTTTTTTCTTATGTCTGGAATGGCTGAACACGTTTAAAAATTAAAGGAACTGTGTCTTGAAAAGAAACTCAGGTGGATCCCGGAGGAAAAATAAAAGATAAAAACTCCCTGCATCATCTCTTCAGAGTGGCCTCCGCTCACTGCAAGGCTGGGTTTGGGCCCCCTGAGATGAGCGTCCCGTACAGCTATGTTATAGCACTTGCCACAGTTTTCTTTCTTATTTATTTGTTGTTGTCCTCCCTCCTCAGCTGTGAATACCAGGAGGGAACAAGCAGCACCTGCCAGGTCCACGGCTGCACGTGTAGAGCTCAGAATAGCACCAGCGCAGAGGAGATGCTTGATAAGCTTACTGGAGAAAAAAAATTAAAGGGAGCAAGAGAGAACAGTGAGGGAGGGAAAGTGGCTGGGCTTTCAGAAGTTAGGCAAGGAGGATGTAACTGCTAATCTCTGCTTGTCTTCAACAACCTCAAGAAGGAGGATCAGACAATGTCCATCTTCCATGACTCAGAACGTGCACCTCTACGTGAATGTCACATTCGTCTTTCTCAGCCATGCAGTGTGGGAGCTAATTCTTTCCTTCCATGACCTCTCACCACCTATCTTTCTCAAAGCTGCCCCACCTTTCCAGGGTGGGGGCTGCCATTCTCCCAGCTGCCCTGGCTGCCATTTGGGGTGGCTAAAAGCCAGGAGGAATAATACAGCCTATAGCCAGCTCCTGATCTGGCTGGAAGGCCAAGACCTCAAGAGGACAGGATATTGGAGCTGATGGATCCCAGGCTGCCCTTGTGCACGGCTGGCTGCACGAGCCTGAAAATTAAAGCCCTGCTTGCAGACAGCTTTGAACCAAGGTCTTATCATCAAGCTTGGGGGAGTAGATATCCCAGCTACCTGCCCCTCAGCTGGGTAAACTCTAATGTATGTGTTTAACATCATTTCCTAGAGCTCCCTCAAAAGGATAACATTGCAATTGGTCACTCGGGGAGCTGGCTTAATAATGCACCTCAAGTTGTCTGACTTCCTTTTCTATACCTCTCCTTACCTGGTATCTGTCCCTGCACCTCTCAGGTAAACCACATGCCTCACTCTTCATCTCAGGGCCTGCTTCTCCCGGAGCTCGACATGCCATCCCTCATGGTGAGCCTTTCTCAAAGGTGCCCAGGAAACTACAGGGAGCAAAACCCATGAATTGATGCCCACAAGGTATGACGGGGCCTTGGAATTAGTGCCCTCCAGGAATTTCAAGAGTTCTAACCCTCTACTTCCTACTCATGAACAACTACTCCTAAACACCAGGTCCTGGGCGTCAGAAAACACGAGACTCACACAGGGATCTGGTAGTCCCCATGGTGCAGCCAGAGCCTTGGCTTGGGCCTCATAAATCAATGCCTGTGGCTCTGCAAAAGGAACAGCTCATGATCTGCAAAGTCAAAGACCATTATTTTCTGTTGATCTTCCTTCATCCAGGAGTGATTTGCCAAAACAATACCCTGGAGTTTAGCACCGAGCTGCCCAGAGTGGCGTCCTGTCTGCACATACAGATAAATACGGGTGACCTTCCTTTGTGATAGATTGGTGCTGAGGGCATTCGAACACACAGGGACACAACAATGACGCGTGGTTTGTTGGAAGATGGATTTATCTTCACACAACTCATGTGCCTCTTTGCTTTACCTTTGCTAAAGGGTACACCGCCCGAATAAAAATAGTAATTGCAGTATTAACAATACAAAGGCATTCCTTACACATTTATTATTTCCTAAGCACTGGGTGAAGCACACTGTCTCACTGAATCCTCACATATCCTTCTCTAAGGTAGGTACTGTTTTATTCTATCCCATTTGCAGAGGCTTCCAGAAGGTTCAGTAACTTGTCCGAAGTCTCACCGTGTTACACAGCTGAGCAGAGCATCCAACACAGCTCTCGGCTACAACGCTGAGAGCAGGAACAGCCACATAATTTGTGGGGCTCAGTGTAAAATGAAAATGCAGACTCCTTGTTCAACAGTTAT
The DNA here is from genome assembly GCF_001604975.1 of Cebus imitator. Classification (NCBI taxonomy): domain Eukaryota; kingdom Metazoa; phylum Chordata; class Mammalia; order Primates; family Cebidae; genus Cebus; species Cebus imitator. Next base: position 970,756 of record NW_016107474.1, on the reverse strand, counting down.
TAAGAATTTCAAGATGGTGACAGCAGAACTTTAAACTAAGCCCCAGGCCTTTCTGAGCATGGAACCCTTCTGTGCACTGGGCTGCGTAAGGCCGCGAAAGCTATGCCCACGAAGCTGACTTTGGTTATGTAGACTCAGAAAAAAGTGATGTGAGTGATGATAAGGGCCTCAACATTCAACTCTGTTGAACCCTAGAGGTGACTCAACGAGCCCGGCTATTTCGTCAGAAGAACTAGTCATTTTCTGTCAGGCTCTAAATCAGTTCATCTGATAGAACTGCACAAATACTTCCCCCAGCTGGGCCTGCAAAGAGTCTATGGTACAAAACACGGAAGCAGGAGAGCAGACCCAATGGGCCAGGTGGCTTTGGGTCCCCCCGCTTTTCTTTCTGAAACAGAGTCTTGGTCTGTCACCCAGGCTGCAGTGCAGCCTGATCTCGGCTCACTGCAACCTCCACCTCCTGGGTTCAAGCAATTCCCCTGCCTCAGCCTCCTGAGTAGCTGGGATTACAGGCGCACATCACCATGGCCATCTACTTTTTGCATTTTTAGTAGAGATAGCATTTCACCGTGTTAGCCAGGCTGGTCTTGAACTCCCGAACTTGTGATCTGCCCACCTTGACAGCCAAAAGTGCTGGGATTACAGGCGTGAGCCACTGTGCTGGGCCGGCTCTTGGGTTTCTTGTAGCTCACACAAGGCCTAACAACAAATGTAGGCTACTGTGGACAGAAGTGGACTAGTCTTTTGAGCAGGATACCAGTGCAGATCTGGTCAAAATTTGCAGAGACTTGAGGCAGAAGTGGCAGCCTCTTATCAACTGAGTAAGCAACCATTCACCAAACTTTGGAGCCAGAGACACAGACACTAATTGTGTCTCTTCCCCTAGCCATTTAACTTTGGCAAGTTCCTAAGCCTCTCTGATGTTCAGTTTTCTCATCTGTAAGATGGGGATGGTGCTGTCTACCTCTCAGGGCAGGAGGTGGGATAGTGAATGAAATGATGCACATATACGGCTCCTGACACACAATAAGTGCTCAACTCAGTGCTGTGACACCCGATGGCTGTTTTCATCATGAAGTTGGTGGGACTATTGAAGGAGCCCAAGATTTGAAGGTGAGTTATGCAGGTTGACTCCCAAGCACTGACCCCCAGCTTTTATTTGTGAGAACCGGGAAAAGTCATGGAACTTTTTACACAGTCAGCCCCCCACCCACACCCTCACTTCCAATGGATTCCGAATAATTTCTACAGCACATGGGATCCTACAAGCCACAGATGAGCAGAGCATGATGGAAATAGAAGAGATGATTTTTTTTCTTTTCTTTTCTTTTTTGTAAGTAGAGTTTTGCTCTTGTTGCCCAGGCTGCAGTGCAGTGGCACCATCTCAGCTCACTGCAACCTCCCTAACTGCTGAGATTGCAAGCCTCCCAGGTACAACCGATTCTCCTGCGTCAGCCTCCTGAGTAGCTAGGATTACAGGCATGCACCAGCACGCCGGGCTAATTTTGTATTTTCAGTAGAGATAGGGTTTCTCCATGTTGGTCAGGCTGGTCTCGAACTCCTGACCTCAGGTGATCCACCCACCTTGGCCTCCCAAAGTGTTGGGATTACAGGCGTGAGCCACTGCACCTGGCCAAGACAATCATTTTTATAGCCAGTCAGGGTTTGCTGTTACTACCTGTAAATGATTTAAGTTGAAGAAGAGGGAAGAGGTTGGAAAGAGAACACCATCTTCTTCCTCAGATTCCCACTGTCCTCGCGGATGCTGCAACTCTCTTACAGGGTGCTAAGTAATCTAAGTGACTTTTTGTTTGAAACTTTTTTGTAATATTTCCACATTCTTGATCCCAAATCTGACTGATTCTATTTCAATTCGTGCTCTATAGTCCAACCCAGAGGGTGCTGAAAAAGAATACAATGAATCCATACAGACACCTGAGCCTTTATGTATTTTTTATAGGATAATACCAATCATAAATAGACATTTGAGGTGGCTTATGTTTTGCTGGAGAAGTGTCTGTCCTTAACAGAAAAACTTTGTGATTTAAAAATGCAGTGTGCATAAAGAATTCTATCCTTCTTCAAAAAATATTACATGTATATACAGCAATAAAATCTGAAACTCTTTTCTAAACTTTAAGGACGGGCACAGTGGGAGGAAAACTGGATATTGTCTTATCGTATATGCACACAATATACAAAGACATGTGAGCTTACAGCCACACCGAATGTGACCACTGTGATTTACATTTAGAACACTTATCCAGCCCATCTGAATTCTAGTCACTCACTCACGGGGCCCAGGTACCACAGACAGCAACTGGGAATCATTTTTCTGTTCTGCTCAAACCCTGGCCTCTTCAGTTGCTTTCCTCATTGGTTCTCCTAACATGTTCTGCACATCAGCTTGTTTAAGAAGATTTCTGTAAACATCAAACCCAAATTCCAGGGTGTCTCTCACCAGAAGCCATCTTTCCATCAAAAGCTGCTCACAGACAGCGGCCACATGGACTGCCCTGAAGTGACCTGACCTCCCGTCTCCTGCAGTCTCTCCTTTTCTCTAGACCTATCATTGCTCCTCTGCCTCCAACACTTCCCCAAACACCCTCCGGCACACACGCAGTGAATTCACTCTCACTTTTACAGAGTGTATTCAAAGCTGGGAAGGAAGAGGGTTGCTCTTGCCCTTGGGGGATCTGATGCGGTACGTAAAGACCCAGTTCCTTGAAATTGATGGGAGGTTTTAGCCATCTTGCATGCAATTATTCACCTGGTTGTCTGGGAAGGTTACCATGGCAACATTTCCAGAGCCTCATGTATCTACATGTCACTGATATATCCTATCAATTCAGCAAAGGGAGAAAAAATAGTCAAAGCAGCTCTCATCTCCTGTCTGGTCTGACGAATCACTATTTTTCTTATTTGGACATCATCTAGGCACAGCAACATGACACTCCTAATACGGTGTTTCTTTCACTCTAGTGTATTTTAGGGCTGAAAATCAAAGTCCAGCCGAATAGGAATTTTTCCGCTTTATTCTTCATTTTCTCAAGCATTATACGCAGGACTGACTTCCGCTGCTGGCTATGAAATACATTAATCAGTACGCATTGGGCCAAAAAAGGAAGCTCTAAATTCTAGAACCTTCCCTGGTAGAAAGGTTAAACATGGGGAAAGATAGGGGAGCTCTATGGTAACCTTGAGTGACTTCTATAATGGCAGGTACGTGCATTTCTGGAGAGAGATATCAAATATCTTCATTTTGGTCCTCTGACTGAAGACAAAAGCTTTCTTCATGCACATCTTCTAAGGGAAGGGAAAAAGTCCGACCTATTTTACTGAAATAGCTCTTATTAAAAGGCCACTATGAAAAGAAATAACTGAGGAGTTTGTAATGAGGACCCAATTGTCATCAAAGCCCTGCTATAGCACAAAGTTCCCCCTTGGACCTTCACAAAGGTAAGTTGGATATTTACATGGTGCCCAACATCAGCCATGCCTTAGAGACTTAGATGGCAGCCATTCTTGGAGGATCACCTTCAAAGACAACGAAAGAGATTTTCATAGCTTGCAACACCTTGGTCAAGCTTTGCACTTTAGCTTTCCAACCTGGCTTCTATGCAGGAAAGTAACATGTCAACGTTGATACAAGCTGACAAGTCAATAGCCACACAACAGTCCCTAGAATCCACAAAGATCATAGTGTCCCTCTTTCCGAGCCATTATGCTAAAGATAAATCACCATGACATACCTGTGGGTGACCCTTCCATGACGTGGCCAATGTAGGGGCCTTCTCGAAAGATTGGTCTGTTGTCATTCTGATCAATCACGATGACTTCCAGAGGCACCGGCCCCTCGAGAGTTTTGCCATTGGCATCAGTGGTCTCCACAAATAGCTATTTAAACAAAGAGATTGGGGGAGAAAGGAGATGTTAATTCATGATGAAAATTGAAATAAGATTCTCTAGAGAAAGTAGGTTACATCAGCAATTTAATGAGCCCTTGGCAATATTGAAACTGTGGTCTCAATGGATAGTCACTGGGACTAGAATGGAAACGAAACACTCCAGAATAAAAGGCAAAGATCAGTTCACATTAGAGCCCCCTTAGGAAATTTACAATTAATTCATCAAATCTGCAAAGAAAGTTAAAAACAAAACAAACACTCCCAAACATAAACAGCCATAGCCAAGAAATTAGGCTTATATCATTTCTGTATTCCCAACATCATTGTGCTTAAAAATAATGTTATGCTAATAGAAACAATGGACTAAGCAGTTATGAACCAAGTATGTTAAGAGAGAACCAAAAGTGTTTATGGCAATTTTTTAGGAGAAAGTCAGGTCGGTATTTGTAGGGGGCTTTCCTCAGGCTAGGAACTCAGAATTTGCAGGGACCCTGAAAGACACCTTGGGATTCCTGCCCACCAGGCTCTTTACAATCTCAGGGGATTTCAAAATCCACGAATCACTTCCATAGGGAACTACTTTCAGATCTCAATGAAGAAGGCAGCATTTAAAAAAAAAAAAAAAAAAAAAAAAAAAAAAAAAAGACAGCTCTTTTTGTTTGTCTTGGAAACAAAGAATTATGCCATGGCATTTCCAGTGAATCACAGGAACCTTATGTGTTAATTTTCTGTGCTTAATTCAGCCTTGATTTAACTCAGCCATAGCAGTAATACTTCTTGGATATAAGTGGTGATCGCTACATAGGAATATTTTGGTGAGAAAAGGGCATTAGTATTTGGAATCCTAGTACAACTCTTTCCTATCTGTGTGACCTTGAGCAAGACACCGGAGCTCAGTTTTCTCATCTATAAATGGGGTTAATAAAAACACTTACTAGGATAAAAACAAACACTTATCCAGTGTTTACTTAGGCTCTATACTATATTAACTCACTTGCTTCTCATAATAAACCCTCTGGATCCTTTTACAGAGGAGAGAATGAAAGCAAATAGAACATAAACGCTGGAGTACAGATTTGACCTTGGAAAGTCTGCCTCCAGAGCTCACATTTTTAACTACTATAAACAGTATTTCTAAAGCATTTAATACAAGGCATATATCTCAAGAATATTAGCCGCTGCTATTGTTGCTACAGTTATTATCAATACTATTGTCAAAGGTAGTTCAAATCAGGAAAATGAAAGACAAACATTCTTGTTATAAATCAGTACGGTCACATTCCACCTGATGATATTGTAAACCAGTATAATCCTTTTCAAAAGCAAGGCAAAATTAAACAGAAATCATGAAAGACTCATACTTTGTTCTATTTTTATACCACCTCTGATCCTACGTAAGTTTGCACTACATACTTGGAACTATTCACTGCATTGCTGTTTCTATTTTTTTTTTTTTTTTTTTTTTTTTTTTTTTTTTTTTTTTTAGATGGAGTTTGGCTCCTGTTGCCCAGGCTGGAGTGCATGGCGCGATCTTGGCTCAGTGCAACCTCTGCCTCCCAGGTTCAAGCGATTCTCCTGCCTCAGCCTCCCAAGTAGATGAGATTACATGCATACATCACTATGAATAACTAATTTTTTGTATTTAGCAGAGACAGGGTTTCACCATGTTGGTCAGACTGGTCTCAACCTCCTGACCTCAGGTGATCTGCCCACCTCAGCCTCCCAAAGTGCTGGGATTACATGCGTGAGCCACCACACCTGGCCCCATTGCTATTTCTAATAGTAAAATTACACTGGCATCTGCCTTAATGTCCAGTGGAAGGGAATTAGTTGAATTAATGTTTGTGTAACAACATGTTACAATGCAATAATTACATAAAATAATTTTTAAACCTTGTTGATCTTAGAATATTGAGTAAAATTATACAAAATAACAAGTATATAATGCATATATAACACACAAATATGGACAGAATTTGAAGGCAGTGAGCAAAATGAAACCAGGAATGTGTGGGTAGATAATATTTTTTCTTTATCATTACTTCATCCTTTTACTACCAAGTTCAAATGCAGACGTCCACACTTGATTTCTGGGCAGATAAAATAATGCAAATAATTAGAAAAAATTCAGTGCACAGAGCCTTCTAATATCTGTACACAAAGGAGATCTCACAGGAGTTAAATTTTATACTTTTATGTTTTTTTTTAAAGCTATTATGAGAATACTGCTAACAAAGGAAATCAATCAAAATAAAGCTTTGGGGCAATTTTATGTAATAACATAGGTCTGGTTTTTTGTCTTCCCAAAATAGCCAAGGACTTGACTTTAACTCAACCCTCCAACACCCCGCAAAAAAGAAAACTATGCATAAAGATACCAAACATCTTGGATCTGAATGCTAAGATTCTGCATTCTGTAAGACCTGGCCAGGATCACAAGCTACAAGTAGGATAGAGAATCGGAACTCACATTTGCCAAACATTCAAATATGCTGAAACTGGGAAGGGCAGACAACAAGATCCATCTTAACACAATGGAAAGAAGCAAACTAAGGGGACACATTGATTAGGATGAAAGCAAAGTGTGGAGCTGAATCTCAGAATACCAATTATGCAAACAGACAAGCCAATGGTATTTTATGATACAAAACTATTCAGAGTTCGACTCTCATACTTTTCAGAGGACAATAATATCAACAGAAGCCAAGAGTTTGGAATGGTCTCTAAAAACAGCAAAGCGCCATTAAGTGGCATTTCCTTCCTTCCTTCCCTCCTTCCTTCCTTCCCTCCTTCCTTCCTTCCCTCCTTCCTTCCTTTCCTCCCTACCTCCCTCCTTCCCTCCTTCCCTCCTTCCTTCCTTCCTTTCTTTTTCCTTTCTTTGAGACAGAGTCTCGCTCCAACGCCAGGTGCCAGGGTGGAGTGTAGTGGCACGATCTCGGCTCACTGCAACCTCCGTCTCCCAGGTTCAAGCAATTCTCCTGCCTCAGCCTCCCGAGTAGCTGGGACTACAGGTGTGCACCAACACACCCAGCTAATTTTTGTATTTTTAGCAGAGACGGATTTCAGCATGTTGGCCAGGATGGTATGGATCTCTTGACCTTGTGATCCACCCGCCTCAGCCTCCCAAGGTGCTGGGATTACAGGCGTGAGCCACCACACCTGGCCTAACTGGCATTTTCTTAAAGTTAATTTAATACAGATTATTTGAGGACCCACTACATGTCAGCCATATTGAACATTGAGTAGCCAGCAGTTAGCAGAAAAGATACCCCAGCATGGGGAGACAGATAATAAACAAGAGAAAAAGATATGAACAAGATAATTTCAGTCACAGATGAGGGCTGTGAAGGAAATGAGACAGGTTTGAATAAGAAAGCTTCCTTATCCAATACTGTAGCTGCTAGCCATGTGTGGCTATTGCAATTTACATTTATTAAAATAAAAAAAACTCAGTACTCCAGTCAAACTAGGAATGTTCTGAGTGCTCAATAGCCATATGTGGGTAGTAGCTACCATATTAGACACCATGCATGCAAAACATCTCCATCACTGCAGAGACACAGTACTGGGTTAGAATATGACTGAGAAAGAGTGAGTGAGTGAGTGTGTGTGTGTGCGGGGGGCGGCGGGACGGGGGCACCTATTTGAGATAAATGCAGGGAAAACCTTATTGCCAAGGGAATGTTTCAGCTGAGACTTAAATGACAAGAAAGTTGAAAGAGGTAGCCATGCAAAAATACATGGAAAATGATTTCTAGACAGCAGGAATAGCAATGCAAAGACTCTAAGGTAGGAATGAGGTTGGAACTAATTTGAGAGTGGGGAATGATATAAGATCAAGTCAAAAAATTAGGACTCCACTCAGCTCCAAATGAATTAGGTTAAGGCTTATGTCCATGCAAGATTCTTTGCATAGAGCAATCTAAACCAAGTGAAGAATGAAGACATTTTGTTTCTGTAAGTCCCTGGTAAGGCGGAAATGAGAAAGAAGTATATCATGCTTGTCCCCAACAGAGGAAATCATAGTAGACCAAATAAAATATATAATAGGAAATGTATGTGTTTTATGGAGAGGTTTGCCTAGTTTTCAAATAATCTGATTAATGATGTGGATGAAAATTAAGCACATGCATATGCATGAGGAAGCTGTTAGTAAATACAGCCTTATCCACCTAATCACACACTGTAACAAAACCTGACATTCCCATGAGTTTTCATCACTGTTCTCACATGAAGGTCAGACCCACAGTTAGCAAATGCCAAACTTTCTGAAGTCAGGCTCTTAAATTCCAGCACGCCCTCCAGTATCAGAGAATAAATGTTCAATAACGTTCTTGCCTGCCTTCTTTCTTCCTAATTGAAATACCCAAAGCACACAAATCCTTAGTTTGAAAAGACTGGAACAATGCTTGTATCCTTTGAATTACATGATAGATTCAAGTGGCTGTGTTTGAGTTCTAAAAACAAAACAAGCTCAAACGCATTCAAAGGGAGGCATTCTGATATTTGTTCTTTATGTTGGAACGGAGATGCCATTTGGTAGAAACCTACTGTGAGAAAAACAAACAGGTAGCCATAGCAGAAGGTAATGAAATACTTGCTCAAAGGAAATGGAAACCATTCAGCCCCTCACTGCCTATTTCAAGACCACCCTTTCAGACATGAGGATTTCTATTCTTAGATTCAATGGTTGACCTGCTTGCAAATAATAAGGTGTTATATAAAAAAATGTCCACTGTGGAGCCAGACTAGAGGGGCATTCAATAAGTTACAGCTAGAAACACTTGTCCAATATTGCAGGATTTAATAACTAATTCCATAGTAGGTAGCCTGAACTCCACGCAATTACACATCTGACCAATGTCTGTGCTCTGTGTTCTATTCAAAGGTCAGTCTTCAAGCCAGCAGCACTGGCATCCCCCCAGGAGCTGGTTAGAAATGCAGGCTCCTCCGTCCTGCCTAGAACCTACAGAGGAAACCCATCCATTTTAACACTGTTTCTGGGGAATTCTGGTGCACATTACTGTTTGAGTGATGCTCTGCTGAGACACAGGGGTTGGAGATGGAAATTCAAGGGTCTTGTGGAATCTGGGAACTGTATTCCCAGGTTCGGCTGTAGGAAAATAAATAAGCTCCAAACAGGAGACTGAATCTTGCCAACTGCTAGGAATTTCACTGTGTGGCTGTTGAACTCATTCTTCACCCCCAAGTACACAGGCCAGGAAGACAGATGTTGTCTGTAGGTCTACCTGGAGAAGTGTGCACACGTACACACACACACACACACACACACACACACACGCAGGCAGACATATATACATATACTGCAGACACAGCACACACACAAGTATACACATGCACAAGTATACACATGCCCATACATTTCCCACAAATGTCAATTTTTTCCAGTCTCTTCATCTTCAACTGTGCATGCTTAATGCTTAAAAATCATATTTTTTTCTGATCACTTGTTTGAGACACTGTCAAATACAAAAAAGGAAGAAGGGCTTACTAATTGAAAAGTGAAATACTTCTAGGGTTTTTATGGTGTTAGGTCTTATGTTTAAGTCTTTAATCCATCTGGAGTTAATTTTAGTGTAAGGTGTCAGGAAGGGGTCCAGTTTCTGCTTTCTGCACATG
>NW_016107474.1:940304-959575 GCF_001604975.1 Cebus imitator | reverse complement strand
CCTATGCAACAATTTTGCATGTTCTTCACATGTACCCCAAAACCTAAAATGCAATAAAATAAATAAATGGGAAAAAAAAAGAATTAGCCCACCAATTCCACTTAAAAAAAAAAAAAGAAAAGTGAAATACTGCAGAAAACACAGTAAAATGGAGAGGTCCCAGAGATGGGAAAGCTCACAGAGAATGGTGATGAGTATTGAGGGCTCTGCATTGCCTTAGCCTTGGTGTGATTATTGGACCCCCAACAGACTTATTCTCCTCCACTGAGATGAAAAATCCTAGGGGCGGGGGTCACTCATTTGCCTTTATCATTTAGGGAGCCTAAGTGTCATCCAGGGAACTGGGTAAAAATTTAGATTCTTTAGCTGTTTAAACCAGCAATTGGAGAGATTCTGGTGCTGGTGGTTTCCTGCCCACACTTTGGAAAGCTTAGCCGATGATGAAAGAGAGATGCAGATGCTACCAGCATTGGTAGGAATGGTGGAGGGGAGGATCAATGGAGGTGGGGGATATTTGCCAAAGCCTGAGTGGAGGGTTTTAAGGAGCGATGGAGAGAGCACTCGACCTGCATTAAGGAGGCCTGATATTAAATCCTGCTGACACACCAGATTCGCTCCGAGCAAGGAAAGTACCTCTGTATCTTGGTTTTATTTGTTATTGATAAGAGCCCATCTTGGTTCGACTCCCACTTATGACTCAGAATATGTGGTGTTCGCTTTTCTGATCCTTTGTTAATCTGCTGAGAATGATGGTTTCCAGCTTCATCCATGTCCCTGCAAAGGATATAAACTCATCCCTTTTTATGGTTGCATAGTATTCCATGGTGTACATGTGCTGCATTTTCTTTAGCCAGTCTATTATCGATGGGCATTTCGGTTAGTTCCGACTCTTTGCTATTATGAATAGTGCTGCAATAAACACATGTGTGCATGTGTCTTTATAGCAGAATGATTTATAATCCTTTGGATATATACCCAGTAATGGGATTGCTGGGTCAAATGGTATTTCTGGTTCTAGATCCTTGAGGAATCACCACAGGCAGGGGAACGTCACAAACCAGGGCCCGGGTGGGGGGCCAGGGGAGGGACAGCATTAGGATAAATACCTAATGTAGATGATGGGTTGACACCATGGCACACGTATACCTATGTAACAAACCTGCATGTTCTGCAAATGTATCCCAGAACTTAAAGTATAATAAAATAAGTAAATAAAAAGAGGCTACCATGGCAAGTTCACAGGATCTTGGTGCATATTAGTAAAACAATACACAAAAGTGTCTGAGTTCGAACCCAAATATTACTCCCCAGTTTTTAGGGGGGCCAGCTGCATCCTTTCCTAGAGAAGGCAAAACTATTTTACAGTTATAATAACTTCATTAAAATATGATTGACATGATTGGAGGCAAGAATTTTTGAGCAACCGGAAAGTATGATAAGTACAGTTGCGTGTTTATCATTTTGCTCCAAATATTGTCCAGGGGATGGCCCTTCCCCCAGGGATCAAGGAAGAAACTCACAAGTCATCCTCTTCCTTAGATGAAATCTTCTCTTCTATCCCCAGCCATTCCATCAACACATCCTGCCCACATCAATTATTTCCCTTCCTGAATGCCCCCTCTTCTCTCCATCCCCCTCATCACTCCTAGAGGTGAGCTTCTGTCACTTCTCACCAGGGCCACTGGGCAAGCCACCTTGTAGGTTTCCTGCCCAGTCATGATTGCCTGCCATGGTCTGTTTTCTATAGGGCTTCCAGGGTGTCTCTGTCGATTTTTATTTGTTTATTTCACCCTATATTGGACACCTTTCTATATTGGATAGCTTGGAGTCTTGGGTTGAATTCTATATTGGATACCTTTCTATAGGGCTTCCATGGTGTCTTCGTCAATTTTTATTTCTTTATGTCACCCTATATTAGATACCTTTCCATGGTTTCTTATCACTCTTAGGAAAAATAGCAAATGCCTTTGCTTTGACAAGCCTTTCTATAATCTGGCTCTAGCTCACGTCCTCAAACTCATTTCATGTTAGAAGGAATGAATCCCTCTTGTTCCTTATTATCCAGGTACACGCATCATCTTTTTTCAGTTCTTCCAACTCATCACTCTTTCCCACAGGTGTTTTTATATACAACCCTCCTACCAAACATGAGTTTCCCACCTATATCTCCTTGCTGCCCCTATTTATCCTTCAGATCGCGACCCAAATATCAAGAAGATCCTTTCTTACTCCTCCAGACCAGCTAGGGTGTCCTTGGCTTACACTCCCATGGCATCAGTTCCCTTCCTTTGTAACACTTCCCATATGTTATTGCCTGCAAGGTTCTTTGAACTGGGTGCACCACAGGCCATACCCTAAGTTGAGTCATGGTGACCCCCATGACCTGCACATATCCCTCCGGATGGCCTTTTGGAACTAGAAAATCCAAAGTAACTGGAAGACCATGAAAAGGGGAAGAATGATTAACCCCTGAGACACCTCATTAACTTGAGACATTCTTCCATTGTTCCTTATTCCTGCCTCAACTGGTAAGACAATTGGACTTTGTTATGGACCTTGGTCAGCCTCCTGACTCCAGATCCTATGACCTTCTCCCAGCTTGCAAAAGATGCCCTAAATTGTAACTCTGTAACTTTCCACTACCTACCCCAAACCTATAAAACAAACTCTTATCCCACTTCCCCGTGCTGACTCTTTTTGGACTCAGCCCACTTGCACCCAGGTGAATAAACAGCCTTGTTGCTCCCACATAAGCCTGTTTAGGGGGTCTCTTCATTCAGAGTACACATTTAACATTACCTATTGGTGTGATGATTCAATTTATGTCCAGGTCTCTGTCTGGCCCCATGAGGTCAGGAGCTCGTTAGCAAACTCTGAACCCTGGACCCAATGCCTGGTATAAAATAGGCACCTGATATGATATTGATTGCAGAGAGCCCTCTTTGGAAGAGGCAGTACCTCTTTAAGAGACTGGAATCCAAAGTTTTGGCCTGAGCTCTGACCATCTGTCCTTTCTCTCTGTCCGTGGCATATTAGAACTGACAGTTGGTCTGACTCCATGGACTATAGGCTGGTAGACTCTGTAATCTTAATTGATGAACAAGAATTCCAGTGGTAAACAACATCGAAGTACATTAAACTGATTACTTTTTTTTTTTTAAATAAGAAGGGGGACTAATATTTATTTGGTGTCCAATACAGGTCTGGCCTTTTTTGCTTGATCTCATTTGGCTCAAAATAATCTGCAGAAATACCCATTGCAGCACAGAAATTTAAATAACTGGTCCATGGTGCCAAAGCTGGTTTATCAACAGGCTAATTAAAACATAGGACCGACTGTAACATTCACGTTACCCTCACTATGCTCACACTTGTTGAATGTTTTTGCATTGACTCCCTACATTATTTTTGTTTGTTTTATTCTCTTTACTAAGCTATTTACTTAGTAGCTTTGCTTTACATTGATTGTTATCTTTTACTCTTGCCTCATCTGTGGCAAAATCATCCATGAATTGAGGAGCTTAATGAGTCTCTTATATATTTTATTTAATACACATGAAACTACACATTAAACCACAGAATGAGCATCTGCATATTATTGTGGGAGGTAGAAAGATTCCTTTTTAAAGTTTCTTTTCTTGTTAAAGAATAAGTGTACTAATAACTTTGTTAAGCCCTATACTATGTAGCTGTTAGACATGCCGTGCTTACAGGCACGTGGTACATTCTATGTCCTTGTACTTTAACCAAGATATCTGTGCTGGATGTGCTCACAGGCATGTCCCAGCTCTCCACTGCTTTTAGCTGTTTAGAAAAGTTTTACACTATTAGCCAAATGGGTTTTAGTTTAAATTGTAAGGTCTTGCTCCAGCCAACGGAGATCAGACACAGCAGTAAGGACGACCCCAAATGCATAAGGGATACATTTACGTGCTGTCCTTTGTTCATTGTATTCTTGTGGCATGATGGCTAGTGAGGGTACCCTTCCTGCAGTCCAGGAAGTAAAAATAGCATTGCTGAAAGATCCTTTGTCTCAGTGCTGTTTTCCTTTGTGGCACCGAGCATCTATTTCCAACAATTTTGTAGCATCCTGCCACAAACTTAAGGTTTGGAAATATTATATTATCGACCTAGCTACAACATGGTTTCTTCTGGAATACTAAAGACTTTCTGAAAAGAAAAAAAAAAGTGTTCTTATAAATTTAATTCTCAAGTGACAACAGTGAATAGTATGGCAAGGGAGACAGAGGATGCAAATCACCTCTAATTTGTTTAAAGCATAAATACTTTATCCACGGGTGGAGACACTAAGATACTGCCTGCACATTTGCTCTACTTCAAGGGGGCATGGTAGATGGGCACTAGGTTGTTAGCCCTGATCTTCTGAGTCCTGAGGATGGGAGGAGAAAAGGGGCTCGACTCCTGAAATGGAAGAGGAGGTGAGGAAAAACCACGGCAGCCAGAAGGGAAGCTAAGTTGGAGACAGTTTTAGCCTTGGGTTTAGGGTCTTGTTGGCCACCCTTCCTGGCATCCCAGCATCTGGGTTCCTTTATCCTGTTTCCATACTGTTGGGGATTGGGTGGGGGGGTATCCACTAGGAATGTGAGCCATCAAGTCACAATATGCAAAACAATGACTCTTCAAGCCAATTAATTCACCATAATAATGGGAATTGAATGTACATAAAATGCTTTGAAAAAGAATCCCTTAAAAACTGCAAGAACGTAATGAACCAAATTACAAAGCACGTGCACACACGCTGGCCTTCAGCTTCACGGCGAACTATTAACACCTTGCCCTTCGTTTGACTCATCCTCTCATCTTCAGCCATGAAAGACACAATTTAGTCCGACAAAATCTGACACTGAGGTCTTACCCAAAGCGATGTACTGATGAAAAACAAAACGTGCTACAGGGTTTTTTTGGGAGAAGGCCAAAATGCAGAAGCTGGCTCTTAAAAGCCAATATTCTTTGTAACATGAGATGACTCAAGCAACACATGCAAAATCTAGATCAATGGAATCAGAAACAAAGCATGACATGCATAGTCCATGGACTTGTGAGTCATTCTGAAGAGAAATGATTTGGAAAACACTTTGATGACCTCTTTAACTCTGATGATTCTTCTTTGGGCAAAATATGCAAATAGGGCAAAACACACACATGCAGAGGTTTTTTTGAGATGACATGGTTCAACATCTGATCAGTGGATTGTGTGTGCATGGAATTTTCAGTTGTAAGTTTCAAATCACACAAAATAAAGAACACGCAGTAGCTACATCTCTCACATAATATGACTCAGTTTCTATTTTGCAGGTATCTCCCACCTGAATGATTATTTTCCTTCCAAGTTACCTCTCTGGGGCACTAAAATGTTTTTCCGCATAGATGCCGCCACTGCCATTATCTGTAGAATACCTCTTCAGAAACTTCTACAGGAAGCAGTTAATAAGTCACAAACAAAAAGGAATCTCATTCCTTTCATTTCAAATGTATGGAGTCTCACTGTGTCACACAGGCTGGAGTGCAGTAGAGTGATCTTGGCTCACTGCAACCTCTGCCTCCCAGGTTCAAGCAATTCTGCTATCTTGGCCTCCAGAGTAGCTGGGGTTACAGGCGTGTACCACCACCCTCAGCTAATATTTGTATTTTTAGCAGAGACGGGGTTTCACTATGTTGCCTAGGCTGGTCTCAAACTCCTGACCTCATGTGATCCACCCACCTTGGCCTCCCAAAATGCTTGGATTACAGGTGTGAGCCACCATGCCTGACCCCAAATATCTTGTAATAGAACATAGCTGTGATACTAGAAATGTAAAATGATCTTTGGAGGCTCACTGCATGCAAGCAGAGATGTACAAGGCTTAACACTGGCATCTCTCCAGCTAAACATGACTGTAAGTTCAGTCAAAGGAACTGTGTGTGTGTTTGACTCACACAAAGCCTTGAGATGCATATGAAAAAGAACATGCCAGCATTTGCCGCCAGATGAATAAAAGATAAGAGCAGATGATTGCAAGGGTGCAGGGACATGAACACAGGGATCATTCTAGCAGAATCTCAACTTGATACAATCTCCCTGGAAGGCAGTTTGAAAGTATGTCTCAAGAACCTCAGAGATGTTCAAAGCTTAAAAAAAAAAAAAATTCTGCAGAGATTCCATGGAAATAAGCCAGCAAAGATTTTTGTATCAGTAAGCTGCATTGTTTATTTTTAACAGATGATCTCTAAAGGTTAGTCATGGTTGGAAGATATTTTAAGTGGTATGTTCCACCATAGATACAGTGTTCGTTGCAATAAAAACAATGGAAATAATCTTAACTCATTTTATTAATGTGACACACTGCCCTTGCTTTTTACATCTGAGTCCTTATATATTTAATTAAAAAGCCTTGTAGCACATTTTGTTATTCATCAGTGCATCCCTTTGAGTATGCTCATTTATTTCATTTACTATTTCATTTATAATTCAATATAAAAATGAAATATTTCATCCATAATTCAATATTTCATTCAATTCAATATAGAATTTATTATATGATTCAATACACAGTTCACTATATAATTCAATACAATGATATATTATTTCATTTATAATTTGTTTATTATGGGCTGTTCTGGTACAGAGTTGGTATGTAGATTTAGATGAGGATATACTCATGGTACAATTAGATCATATGATGTGTGGATAAGAGTGCTCTTTCTAAACATCCTTTCTATAATTTAGTGCCTTAAACAAATACATATTGATAACTATTTTCATTAAGTTTCTGTCTATAATTCTCATACTCTCTCCACCTCCCAAATTAAGATTGCCTGCAGAATTAAGGTTGCTGATCAGCCGTCTTTAAAACAGAGATTGGGCCAGGTGTAGTTGCTCATGCCTGCAATGCCAGCACTTTGGAAGCCCAAGGCGGGAGGACTCATTGAACTGAGGAGTTTGAGACCAGCCTGAGCAACATGGGGAGACTGCCGTGTCTACAGAATTTTTTTTAAACTAGCCGGGAGTTGTGGTGCATGCCTGTAGTCACAGCTACTCAGGAGACTGAGGTAGGAGGATCACTTGGGCTCAGAAGGTTGAAGCTGCAGTGAGCAGTGATTGTAGCATTGCACTCCAGTGTAGGTAACAGAGGGAGACCCTGCTTCAGAGAGAGAGAGAGAGAGGGAGAGAGAGAAAGAGGGAGAGTGAGAGAGATGGAGAGGAGAGAGAGAGAGAGGACAGAAAGGGAGAGAGGACAGAGAGAGGAGAGAGAGAGGAGAAGAGATAGAGAGGAGAGAGAGAGGAGAGGAGAGAGAGAGAAAGAAAGAGAGAGAAAGAGAGAGAGAAGAGAGGAGAGAGGGGAGAGAGAGAGGATAGAGAGGACAGAAAGAGAGAGATAGAAGAGAGAGAGAGAGGAGAGAGAGAGAGAGGAGAGAGAGACAGAGAGGAGAGAGAGAGGAGAGAGAGAGAGGAAGAGAGGGAGAAAGGGGGAGAGAGAGAGAGAGACAGAGAAAAGAGACACTACCCTGAATTATCTGGCATCTGGCTGGGCCTGATGTCATCACGAGTCCTCAAGACAGAGAAAGAAGTGAAGGTCATAGTGATGGGTCATGAGAAGGACTTGACTAGCTGTTGCTGGCTTTGAGGACAGAGAGAGTTACCACGGGGACAGGAATGTGGGTGGCCTTTGGAAGCTAGAAAAGGCAAGGAAATGGATTTTCCCCTACAGCTTCCAGGAGTGAAGGCAGCCCTGCGGACACCTTGATTTTAGCCCCGACGCATGTTGGATTCTAAGCTTATGGAACTACAAGATAAGATTTGTATTGCTTTGAGTCACTGTGTAGTAATTTATTACAGCAGCCACAGGACATTAACACAGTGGCCACATAATTTATTGTCCAAACCGGAATCTTCTTAGAATAAAAGTAGTACATTAACAATGAAGCCGAGACAACAGGTACAAACCAAAGCTGTCCTGGGCAAACCGGGTCATGTGGTCATCCTCTCTTACTAAGAAACTTCAGCCTTTCAGGCTTTAGTGTGCACCACTGCAACATACAGTGTTTAGAATACCACTCTAAGTTTTATTGTCAAAGAAATAAAAACATAAGTGAGTATATGTACACACAAATGCCCAGCATGTAGAAAAACTAAACAAAGGTTAGACCTCAGGGGGAGTACAGTGACCTTGGCACGCCATCCTCCTGGCAGTACCACCACCAGTCAGGGCCGTGCCACAGGTCAAGATTTCAAAGGCAGTCCGTCCAGTGAGCAGCACCTTGGTAGCCTCCCAGAAGAACGTTGGAGGGCTGGGCAATCTGAGAGAGGCGCCCAATCAGCCCCACAGGACCACTTCCGCTCTGTAGGGAAATCACTTACTCCTAAAAGATTTCTATTTAGAAATTTGCAAATGTGGATGTAGTATCCTAGATTCAATTCCTATCTGTCAGCCATCACCCCTTTGAAATTGCTTTTCTATTACTGTAATCCAGGTTTCTCTTTGACACCAATAACCTGAATTTCAAGTCATTTTTCTTAGCTTTATTTCACTTATTCAAGTTAAGTGTCATTATGGACCAATGCCTGGAAGGTTCCCGGGGAAAGATATTTTAAGCCCTTTGTGACATTCCTCCACTTTCATTTATAAAGCACTGTGTGTAATCCCCCCCTCCATGGACTGGATGTGGTGTTTATATCTCCTTCTAAAAACGATCAAAGGGGCGATAAAAGTTTCCTACTTGTTAGGTTATTAATTAAAGATCTTGATACTATTAACAAGTGTTCTTTGAAAAGCTTGCTCTACTTAGAGCTACAGTATTTCCTTTGTCAATTTGAAATCTTACCTTAAAATTTTTTTTCATCAAACATAATGAAAACATTTTTTTTCTTATGCGTATGCACGCTCACAACCATACTAGACTTTGAGGACATTCTAATATTTAACTTTTGAAGTAACTTTAATGATGTGGAAGAAATCTATGCAGGTATTCAAAATAATTTTATATAAGCAGCTTGAGTTAATGACCTAGTGAATATCCTCTGCCTCAAGAGGTGACACAGGCTGAAAATTTTAATTGGTTCAAGTAGAATTTATATAACTCATGGATGATGGAATTATGCCAGATCCATTAAGGATATGTATAAGGGTTAAGGGGATTTTTGTGTAAAGATGAGAAACGTAATACTTTAGAAAACAAAACCGTAGGAGAAAAATTACTGGGGATTTTATTTTCAGGTGTCCTTTCCCCTTTCCCAATGTGAAATTCAGATGAATAGAAATCAATGCAATACTTTTTTTTGAAGTTTACAGATTTAAAGTGATTTTGTTAAATCAGTCTTAAAATGTGTTTAATCAAACATGATGTTCTTCAGAAATTAGAGTTGATACATAAAAATTTAAAGTATAATCTAATGAACTCCAGATGGATTAACGTATTAGGAGGAAAAAAGTCATCGAATATTTATGTAACAGAGTGGGGAAGGTCTTTCTAAGTCAGCATTACAGGTCTATTTATTGTGTGAATTATTGACAGATTAAGCTACTTAACTGCAAATTTTACAACAACTAAAATATTATATGAAAATAAACAGAAAACAAAAATATTTGCATCATGAACAACAAAGGCTTATTACTTTTAGTATATGAAGAGCTGGCTAAAATCAATTGGGGAATTACAGCAATTAGCAAAAGAAGAAAACAAAAAAGCAAAACAAAAATTATAAAATTAAAATGAGATGTATTTCTGCTTATAGAATTGTTACAATAATTAGAAAAATTCATAGAGTTTGACAAACTTAAGAGGAAATGAATTCTCGTATATTTTCAATGATATTAAAACATCTTTCTGCAATGCAATTTGAAAATTTTGAAACTATGAAAATTTCACTTGTAGAAATTTAGCCTGATATGTGTGCATATATGTGTGTGTATGTGTTTGTATGTAGTGACATGTATACTCACTGCAATATTGCTTAAAAATAGGAAAAGCTACAATAAACACAATGTTCTAACAGGAGATTGATGAAAGAAACGATGGTATCTGCAGAAAGTAGAACACTGCATTGCAGACACACTTTGGAGAGCGTAAAAACACATCAATGGTATTCACGTTATCAAGTACAAATTCTGACTAAAAATAGGGTATACATAATCTTTGAAAAATAAAGGCATTACACTATTAAGATTATGCTAAAATATTAACAGTGGTTTTATTGAAGTGATTTTTCTTTGATTTGCTATACTTTTTAGATTTTTCTAGGCATATGTTAATTTCAAAGTTAAAGAAATCAGTAAAGTTTATTTTAACACTGTAGCTTGTTCAGGCAGTGACTACAAATTGACTACAGTTTATTACAAATGGGGAGCTATGGGTGGCTGTTAAACTCTAAGAGATGATGATCTCTAAGAGAGATGTAACCTCTCAGAACTGATGATTAATGAGAAAGAAACAAACATTAGGTACATAGGACATCATCAGTATTAAAGAAGCATACAGAGTGTAGCTAGCTTTTCTAGCCTTTATGGTTCTCTAGTTTGGGGATGAAAAAGGAGTCTTAATGCAGCTGACCGAACTTGGTCTCCTCAGCTTCATTTTCAGAACCATCACTGTTATCATTTCTGCTTCTTCCCTGAAGCTTCACTTTTAATCTCACTCATAAATTCTGAGAAACGGAAAACAGCTGAGATTCGAAGTGTGGGTTTTAGATTCGGGAAGACTGGACTTTAAGTCCTAATTCCAAACCCTTATCAGCTCTGTGATTGTTTAAGGTGGTGCTCAGTTACCTTTTCAGAATCCCAATTTCCTCATCTTTAAGATGGAAGAATAGGAACCATCTCAAAGAAAATACCTATTTGTAAGGCATTTAGCAAAACACCTGCCACATAGCAAACACTAAATAAATAGTAGCCACCAGTATGCTTAAATTTTGCATAAGACGGAAAAACATCCCAAAGTCTTATGTTCCTGATAAGGGTTTACAGTCTCAAGCATCTAAGAAAAGTCTTTCACATGTTGCTGACGCTGCCTGCAGAAATCTGAAGCTGTTAGTATTATGAGGAAGCATAGGGCGCATGGGGCTGAGTCCTCAGTTCCAAACTTCATACAAGGAGTGGACTGGGCTGAGGTCATGGACCCTCTCTGCCCCATTTCCAGGACCAACGCAATCTGAGGAAGGTAGACAGTGCCAGCTCCAGGCTCACACTCTGAGGGTTCAACATTGAACTGGCCTCTGTTTTTCTGGCTCCCATCACATGCCATTTCCCCATCAGTGCCACATTAGTCCTACTGTCTGGGGTTGGGGCTGCCATACTTTGGGGGAGCCAGAGTCCACTTAGTACTTTGGGTTAGCTTCAATCCCCATTTCAGCTTCTCCTTTGGAACAATGCCAAGAATTCTTTGCCCTTCCAGATGGATCCCCTCTTTCAGTGGCACAACTGGGTCTGCTTTTGCGGTGGCACACTCTAACCTCAAGGGCAATCTTTTTGTTTTGAGGTCATTTATTATTATCATACTTTAAGTTCTGGGGTGAGCGTGCTGGTTTGTTACACAGGTATACATGTGCCATGGTGGTTTCCTGCATCCATCCCCATCATCTATATTAGGTATTTCTCCTAACGCTATCCCTCCCCTAGTTCCCCACCCCCTGACAGGCCCCAGTGTGTGATGTTCCCCTCCCTGTGTCCATGTGTTCTCACTGTTCAATACCCACTTATAAGTGAGAACATGTGGTGTTTGGTTTTCTGTTCTTTTGTCAGTTTGCTGATAATGATGGTTTCCAGCTTTACCCATGTCCCTGTAAAGGACATGACTTCATCCATTTTTATGGCTTCATAGTATTCCATGATGTATATGTGCCACATTTTCTTTATCCAGTCTATCACTGATAGGCATTTGGGTTGGTTCCAAGCCTTTGCTATTGTAAACAGTGCCTCAATAAACATACACATGCATATGTGAGATCATGTTTTTATTCACATGTAGATGTAAGAAATAATACAGGCAGAAACTACATGCTCTTTTTCTAGTTTCCCCAGTGTTTTCCCATCTTACAAAGCTATAGCACAGTATCACAAGCAGGATATTGGCAATGATAGTATTTTGGTATTCAGATTTCCTCAGTTTTACTTGTAATTCGTGTGTGTCCATGCTTGCGTGCACATGGGTGTGTAGATTTATGTATGCATTTAGTTATATGTAATTTTGTTACATGTGCAGGTTCTTATATCCACCACCAGAGTCAAGATACAGAACAATTCCTTTTCTACAACAATCTCTTGTATTTGAGGGCAATGCTTTTAAATCTTTAATTTGCATCCCATTCGTGGATATACATCCCAAAGATTTGAAAGCAGGGTCTTAAAGACATATTTGCATACCCATGTCCATAGCAGCACTATTCACAATGGTTAAAAGGTAGAAACGGCCCAAATGTCCACCAAAAGATGAATGGATAATCAAAATGTGGTATACACATTCAATAGAAACACTGTTCAGTCTTAAAAACAGAGGAAATTAGGATACATGCTACAATACAAATGGACCTTGAAGACATTATATTAACTGAAATAAGCCTGTCACCAAAAGACAAATACTGTATGATGCCACTTATATGAGGTCTCTAAAGTAATCAAATTCACAGAAGTAGAAAGTAGAATGGTGGCTCATAAGGAGAGAGAAGGATGGGAAAGGGGAGCCACAGAGTTTCAGATCAGCAAGATGAAAGGGTTCTGGAGATCGGCTTTACAACAGTATGAAAAAACTTAGCACTACTGAACTACATACCTAAAATGATTAAGATGGTCAATTTTATGTTATATGTGTTTTTAATCACAATCAAAACCCTTTAATTTGATGTCTGTAATTCCAGAACTTTAGGAGTTTGAGGTCAGCAGATCACCTGAGGTCAGGAATTAAAGACCAGCCTGGCTAGCATGGTGAAACCCCAAACCCCATCTCTACTAAAACACACACACACACACACACACACACACACACACACACACACACACAATTAGCTGGGTGTGGCGGCATATGCCTGTAGTCCCAGCAACTCAGGAGGTTGAGGTGGGAGAATCACCTGAACCTGGGAGGAGGAGGTTGCAGTAAGCTGAATGCACCACTGCACTCCCATTTACATCTAAAATATTTGAAAGCAGGGTCTTAAAGATATATTTGCATACTCATGTCCATAGCAGCACTGGGTGACAGAGCTGGAGTCTCTCTCAAAAACAAAAAACAGAACAAAACAGAAAACCCTTTAATTTACATGGGATTCATCTGAAAACTGCAAGAATGCAGGTTTTGAAATCCAACCACAAGGGTTTAGTAGGTTCTCTGGAATCTGTGATTTAAGTCATCCCATGTAATTCTGATGCAGTGGACCACAGATTTGTGATTTGGGGAAGCTCAAGACTCCTCATTTTATTAACAAATGGAACCGTGCTAAGGCCCATTAGAGACTATCCCTGGTTAGCGAAATTTGACCACCTGGGCATAGGTTTGACAAACTTGCTTATTGTGAACGAGACCTTCATGGAAATGAGCAGCACAAATAATCAGAAGCACCTTGCTTTCATCCCTGCCATTGTAAATCTCCATTTTCCCCTTTGATCATGTATATATTTTTTCTTAAGCATTTAAAACTAAGATACTATCTTTGTTGAGACACAAATCAAAATTAGCTACTAGATGAATGTTGGTCCAATTACTGAGTCAAAGAAGCCTAAAGCCTGCTAACATGGTGCCCAATCCTCCTTACACACATCCATTTCACCAGCTGTATCTCCAAACTACAACCTGAATCTGACCATTTCTCACTATCTGCTGGTTACCTTCTCGGCCGGGCCGCCATGACTTACCCACGTTAGTAAACTGTTTCTGAGTTGCTCTTTCTCCTTTTTCCCCCACACTCTACTCAGCATACAGATTTCCACACAATCTTTGAATATGTAAATTGGACCTTTCAGCCTTCTACTTTCCAATCATCTTACATTAACAGTGTTCTAAGTTCTCACCGTGGCCTGCAAGACCCTGATGTGAACCTTGGATACAACTTGGATCATTTCACTCTCCCCAGAATCATTCTAGTTCAGCCACATATTCCTTCTTGGTGTTTTTCAAGATGGCTAATTTTGATGTTAGGGTCTTTCTAGATGTTGTTTCCTCACCTTTAAGACTCTTTTCTCTTCCAAAGAGTTTTCATAACTTGCTCCCTCATTTCATTCATGTCTCTCCTCAAAAGAGAAACCTTCCTTGACTTCTTAATCAAAATGAGTAACTCCTTCTCATTGCCCATCCTTAATCCCAATGTTGTTTTCATGGCTCTTATTGCTACAAGCCTATTGAACAGTCATTTTTTTTTTTTTTTTGGTCTGCAATGCCTAGTAGAATGTAAGCTCTCGATGACTAGGAATTTGTCTGTCTTGTTTTCACAGCGCAATAGAACAAGTAACTTTCAAATAGTAGATTTTCAATAAATGTAACAAATGAACAATGAATTAGCTGAGGGCTCTGAGTTTATAAAGAAGTCCTTTTTTTTCTGTAGGACAGATCAATAGACAAGAAAGAAATGACACTTGTCTTTTGAGAATTCCCTGAGGGTGAACGAATCCAGCCAAAAGACAAAACATTAAAGATGCTGCAAAAGCCTGTCTGCCTGTTTCAAAGAAAGAAACCAAGCTCAGTGAAGTTACTGTAACTCTCAAAAGTGTGCAAAAATATTTTACATGGGATTATTCATTCTTTGGCAGTGACTGATAGCATGATTTTGTTCTGACACACATATTACTAATAAGGACATTTAAATGAAGGAAAACAAAGCAAGTAGAACTTAATACAAATTCTAGCTCTCCAAAGCGATCCCATCTGTCCCTGCCTTTATAAATGACACAAGTCACAGAAATAGACTCGTATTTCTTATACAAATCCCTCTACCATTCTTACAACCCTAGCTCAACATCGTTTCTTTCATTTGTGCAAAAGAGAGGTCTTAAGCAGCCAGACATGACTGTGGTTTGATGAGATGCATTCTGTTAATTTCTTCTGGACTTAAGACAGGTTGCACCATTTTCTCTCTTTTGGCCAGATTCTGCCACTGCAGACTGAGGCATAGGTTCTGGGCTTAGGAGTACAGACAGTGCACCTTACAATCAGCCTGCATTTGGCTTTGTTAGAGAACATCTAGACTCTCCTGGCACAGCACCATCCAACTTTCTTAAGTGTCCTGGCCAGCCCAGAATTAAAGTGTCTTAGTGACTTGTTCCTTTACTCATAATATCCCTTCTGTATGCTTGTGGGCCATGCAGAGAGAAGGTGTAAATACAGTTCTGCCTCCCATCTAGGTTGTGCAGCAAATGGCAAAACAAGTAAGCCACTGCTAGGCAAAGCGTAAGTCCCATTGATAATTTATGAGACGTCTCTCTTCTCTTCTAAATTTTGTTAGGTTGAACCATATATTCCTGCCATTTTTGTAGGTCACACATAAAGAAATATTGGTACTCCCATAGAGTTCACAGGAATATTCTCCTTCCAAAGTTTTAAAAACACCAAAAACCACCATGTGGTGGTATCCATGGTACTGAATTATTACTGCAAGGACAATGATGTTTCTGCAGTCCTTGAGATACTCATGATTTATGCTCCCCCTCAAAGAATTTGCCCTAGATAAAACAGGAGCTAATGATGGGATAGAAGAAGTATGGGTATGGTGCATGTTGGCAGAGACAATACTACTAAGAAATTTCCAGGAAGAATAATTTGTGGTTGTTGTCTGGTAAAAAATTCTAGTTAAAAAGAGTATGTAATCTCATGTTCTGGAAAGATGAATAAAAGACCTAGTCCCTGGACACTGACACTGGGTTTATCCCCAATACTGTGTTCCGGAATTGCTTTCCATTCAGATGACGTATTTCTCTTTCCTTCTATTTTTTTAAATATATATTTGACTGTGTTTTAGGTTTTGGGGTACATGTGAAGAACATGCAAGATTGTTGCATAGGTACACACGTGGCAGTGTGATTTGCTGCCTTCCTCTCCATCACCTACATCTGGCATCTCTCCCCTTGCTATCTCTCCTCAACTCCCCACCCCACACCATCCCTCCCCTATTTCCCCCCAACTGACCCCAGTGTGTAGTGCTCCCCTCCCTGTGTCCATGTGTTCTCATTGTTCAACACCCGCTTATGAGTGAGAACATGCGGTGTTTGATCTTCTGTTCTTGTGTAGTTTGCTGAGAATGATGGTTTCCAGGTTCATCCATGTCCCTACAAAGGACACAAACTCATCATTTTTCATGGCTGCATAATATTCCACGGTGTATCTGTGCCACATTTTCCCTGTCTAGTCTATCATTGATGGGCATTTGGGTTGGTTCCAGGTCTTTGCTATTGTAAACAGTGCTGCAATGAACATTCGTGTGCACGTGTCCTTATAGTAGAATGACTTATAATCCTTTGGATACATACCCAGTAATGGGATTGCTGGGTCAAATGGAATTTCTATTTCTAGGTCCTTGAGGGATCGCCACACTGTCTTCCACAATGGTTGAACTAATTTACACTCCCACCAACAGTGTAAAAGTGTTCCTATTTCTTCACATCCTCTCCAGCATCTGTTGTCTCCAGGTTTTTTAATGATCGCCATTCTAACTGGTGTGAGATGGTATCTCAATGTAGTTTTGATTTGCATTTCTCTGATGACCAGTGATGATGATGGAGAAACATTCCATGTTAATGGTTAGGAAGAATCAATATCGTGAAAATGGCCATACTGCCCAAAGTAATTTACAGATTCAACGCTATCCCCATCAAGCTACCAATGACCTTCTTCACAGAACTGGAAAAAACCACCTCAAACTTCATATGGAACCAAAAGAGAGCCCGCGTAGCCAAGTCAATTCTAAGCAAAAAGAACAAAGCGGGAGGCATCACACTATCAGACTTCAAACTATACTACAAGGCTACAGTAATCAAAACCGCATGGTACTGGTACCAAAACAGAGATATAGACCAATGGAACAGAACAGAGGTCTCAGAGGCAACACAACATATCTACAACCATCTGATCTTTGACAAACCAGACAAAAACAAGCAACGGGGAAAGGATTCCCTGTTTAATAAATGGTGTTGGGAAAACTGGCTAGCCATGTGCAGAAAGCAGAAACTGGACCCCTTCCTGATACCTTACACTAAAATTAATTCCAGATGGATTAAAGACTTAAACATAAGACCTAACACCATAAAAACCCTAGAAGAAAATCTAGGCAAAACCATTCAGGACATAGGTGTAGGCAAAGACTTCATGACCAAAACACCAAAAGCATTGACAACAAAAGCCAAAATAGACAAATGGGACCTAATCAAACTCCACAGCTTCTGCACAGCAAAAGAAACAGTCATTAGAGTGAATTGGCAACCAACAGAATGGGAAAAAATTTTTGCAGTTTACCCATCTGACAAAGGGCTGATATCCAGAATTTACAAAGAACTAAAACAGATTTACAAGAAAAAAACAAACAAGCCCATTCAAAAGTGGGCAAAGGATATGAACAGACACTTTACAAAAGAAGACATACATGAGGCCAACAAACATATGAAAAAATGCTTGTCTATGGCTGCTTTAGTGCTAGAACAGCAGAACTGAGTGACGGCAGAAAGAGTATGCATGACTCACAAAGCCTAAATTACCAATTATTTGGCCCTTTACAGAAAATGTTTTCTAGCCCATATGCTGTATTACTCAGTGCAAAAGAGGGAAGCAGTAAAATAGTTGGGAAGAAATGTCAATCTTCATATCGATTTCAAACCCAACTTGCCAACCTGAGATCTCTTTAATTTTTCCCCCTCCCTCCCCACTCTCATTATTATTTATTCATTCAGCAGATATGTATTATGCCCCTATTATAGCTCAAGTCTAGTGTAGATCCTTGGTTAGTAATAATTTAAAAAAAATTCTTAAGATTTCTCCCACTCATCTAGAGGCAGCATTTAGTGAGATTAAATAAGAATCACTTAAGAACTTATCAAACATGGAAGAATATAAGAAGAAGATCCCATTTAGATTGTGGGTGAAGGCTTTTCAGAGGTCTGTCTGATGGAAGTTCACAGGTTAAAGGAGGGAAAGAGCTTTAGCAAATGCCTGTACCTTTGAAAAACTGCACAAAATCCATGGGGACCAAGTAGAATGACAGAAGTAGGGAAGCTGACGTGGTCTGGCCTGGAATTGGTGGGTGGGGCCAGGTCTCAGGAGGGGCCCTGTGAACCATGTTAAGCATTTTTGGTCTCTTTCTTATGGGCAACTTGACAGCATTAAAACTGGAAAATAGTCTGGCAGTTCCTCAAGCAGTTCATGGAGTTAGCATATGAAAGGGTCCAGCAGTTCTACTCCTAGACAAATACCCAAGAGAAATGAAAACCTATGTCCACACACAAAACACTTACACAGCATTTTAGAGTAGCATTATTCCTAATAGTCAAAAGACGGAAACAACTCAACTGTCCATGAATGAATGAATGAATGAAGACAATGGGATATATGCACGCAGGGGAATATTACTCAGCTATAAAATGGAATGAAGTTCTGACAGGTACTACGACATGGGGCAACGTGGAAAAAGTTATGCTGAGTAAAAGAAGCCAGTCACAAAAGGGCAAATATTGTATGAGTCCTTTCATTTAAAATGTTCAGAACAGACACATCTACAGAGACAAGCAGCAGATTGGTGGTTGCTTAGAGACAGGAAAGATGGGACATTGTGTGCTACTTCCGAGAGTGATGGGGTTTCTTTTGAGGTGAGGACAACATTCTAAAACTGACTGCGATGATAAATGCATGACTGGGAATATACCAAAAACCACTGAATTGTACACTTTAAATGGGTGAATGGTGTGGAATGTGAATTATATCTTAATAAGGCTGTTAAAAATAAAACCTCTAAGGGGTCGGGGTCAGGAGGTAAGGGATGGTGGTGAGGGAATCACTATCTCAGATTTAAATTTTCAAAGATCATTCTGAAACAGGTAGGAACAATGTCTTGAGGAGGTACAAGTGGAAACTAGATGGGCTAGTGAAGAATCTACTGCAGGGGTGCAGAAAAGTTTGGTGGCCTACACTATGGTGGCTGCTTTTTGTATGGAATAAGGGTGAACAAAACTTCGGCTCGTTCAGATATGTAGAGAATGGTATGTTCTAGTTCATTTTTGTCTTTTTTGAACCAAAGTTTAAAGACAGAGAGGTCTTTGGCCGGGTGTGGTGGCTCACGCCTATAATCCCAGCACCTTGGGAGGCGGAGGCGG
>NW_016107474.1:879485-940059 GCF_001604975.1 Cebus imitator | reverse complement strand
AAAAAAAAAAAAAAAAAATAGGGATGTCTTCATTCTAATCCTAAATCTGCCACAGCTGTAGTTCATCTGGGCCCCTGGGCTAACGACCACCTCCATGCTCTCATTTGTAAAATAGCAAGAGTAATCTGTGGCTGCCTATAGGGTGGGGACAAATTAAATAAAAGGATATGAAAGTACTTTTCAGTGTAGAGTAGTATGTTCCATGGGGGTGCCAGCTTTCTCAGAATTAAAACTCAAGGATAAACAGTATCAACTAAATAGCAAAGTGTGATCCTTCTCTAAAAATTCAAGAGGTGGTTCTAGTTCCTGAGGTCCTTGGAATCATTGCTGTGAATATCAACAATTAATTACAACCTGTAGGTGCTGAGAACTTAGGAGAGGGTCCTGACATTACAATGACTTGTAGGATCACAGACTGGATGAATCTTTAACACCAAATACATTAGTAAAAGAAGTGCAGATGTTGCCTTTTCTGCCAGGTTTCTTGACAGTCCCAGAGTTAATCCTTCCTCTGGGCAGCCCCTGCTCACTGCAGAGAACTCTATGACCGCCCCTGGGACACTGTTTGCAGGTATAGACTGCTGCATCCCCCACGAGACCCTCAGTTTTCTGGGTGTAAAAAATAGCTTTGTCTGTCTCCCTAGTGTCTGTCGTATACTAGGTGCTCATTTATTTGTTGGTCAAATTAACAAATGAAAGACATTAACTGATGAACAAATGAATTATCATTGAATGAGTGCACTAGAGCTTTCTGTTTCAGTTCTGGAGAAAGAAGACCTTAGTAATGCCCCCTAAGCTGGCAATTCATTTATGCTCTCTGGCTGCTCCGTAACCATGAAAGGAATGGCCTCACTGAGAGTGCACACACTCTACCCTGCACATCATTTCCATGTCCTTGGAGTGTTGCAAGTGCTGCTCTAGGGAGACACCGGCTGGCAATACCAAAGGCTCTAATCTCATCGACATAATGTGTCTATAGCTGGAGGCCTCAGTTTCCCTTCTCTTTGTGCTACTGACCCCCCTCAATTATCCCAGGGCTCTGGGCTTTCTGGCAACAGCCCCTTATTTTCCTTAAGCCAGTTACTTTTATTAAGTGACTTCCAGTCTGCAACCAGCCCTGTTGAAAGTCCCTGCCGTCTCCAGTGGCCGTGCACAGCTACCTCTGAGGATCCTTCTCACCAACTTACTCTAGCTCTGAATCAGGCACCCACCTACGGATGCCCCATGGGCTGAATCTTGCCCTGAGATATTCACGTGGAGGTAGTCCTCACAAGGTTTAAAAAGTTGTCTGCCAACACCTTAAGACAGAAGTGTTTACTAAAATTCAAGATTTCTATATTATCCTGAAAAAAAAAAAAAAAAGAGGTATGACAGCCTGGTCATTGTCTTTAATGCCACCGCATTTTGCAAGAAAAATAACTGCATAGTTGTTAAGAAAGAGTCAGCACCAACTTAAATAACTCCAATGCCAATGAATGGTGACTGACATGCCTGCAAGTGGATCAATTTGCCGTGCTACTAGTTAATTCCATGAAAGTACACATGGCCACGAGCTTTCTGTCCAGCTCTGCAAAGGAAGTGATGTAAAAGAAAATTAACTTGAGGCACTAATTTCAGGCCACCTGACCTGAATTACCATATTAATAATGGACAATTTTTTCACAAGGGATTGAAGCCTGTCTCTGCAAGCTCAGTCTTAGCACAAACCAGTTTTCAAAATAGTAGGGTGAGGACCCCTTAATTTCAATCTCGTTCTATCTGTATTCCATACTTTATCAATGAACTCGATGAAATGTTTCATTAACCTTAAGTTCTCATTAAACCATTACCTGGTAGCATCACATAGTTTCAATTTCCTTTAGATATTTTTCATTACTTAGCAATTTCCAAAGCCTTCACGTTCAAACCAAGATTTTGGCCTTGGGAATTTTTTTCTTCTTCTCAGATTCATACCATCGCAGTTGCTAAAATCTTACATCCCTAAAATCTGTTCAATAACTTCCCACTTTCATAACCTAAGCCAGAGATGAATGGGCTGCACTTTGTGTCTGATTACTTGGCTGACGGTGATGTGTGCTTATGCCTTGCTCTCATTCCATCCTTTTGGTCTACACCCTCTAATAAGCAACCGGAAGTAATGACAAGAGAATCTCACAAGCAGCGGGATTTCTTCTTTTTCTGACTTGCAGCACTGACGATATGAAAAAAAATTATCTTCGGGATATTTTAATCGGGAAAAACATGCATTCTTATAGAAACAGTGGTTTTTCATTTGTTTGCTCTAATTGAGGCAAGAAAGAAAACACTCTCATAGGTAATAATTTTAAGATTATCTGATTTCTGTCATTTGTTTTAATCTATTTGTCTTATTTTAAAATCAGGCAAGTGCTTCATGCTGTGTCTAGCCTACCACTTTCTAGCAATGCCTGGGTGACAACACATTCTATACTTTTCCTAGATGGGTCTCAGACAAGAAGTCCTGTTCCTTGGTCTGGGTCTGAAAAGGACAATGCAGGCCGGGCATTGTGGCTCACACCGTAATCCTAGCACTTTGGGAGTCTCAGGTGGAAGGATCGCTTGAGTCCAGCACTTCGACATGAGCCTGGGCAACATGATGAGACCCTACTTTCACAAAAAAGAAAAAAAATAGCCAGGCATGGTGGGGCAAACCTGTAGTCCTAGCTGCTGGTGAGGCTACAATGCTAGGATCACTTGAGCCTGGGAGATTTAGGCTACAGTGAGCCATGATCATAACCCTGCACTCCAGCCTGAGTGTCAGAACGAGACCCTGTCTCATAAATAAATAAGTGGGCAGTCCAAGGCAGCCAAAGTCTAACTGAGGTGTGACCAGCTGTGTCATGTGCTGCAGAATAATACTAGAATTACCTGGAGCCTACTTTTTCCATGATGCCTAACTTCCGCTGTCTGTGGGCTGTGTTAATCGTTCCATTTACATTGTGACTTTGAACGTTTGCAATGAGCAGGTGATCAACTGGTGATCTCCCCTGAAGTTTAGCTATGACCTGATTATTTACCTAGAGCCCATTCAAGCTTTCCCTGTGTTTTCATTCTTAATTCCATTCACAATTCCTTTCTCTTCACCTGTCTTCTTCCTTACCCAGAATATTTTTCTTCTTCTCCTGTTCCTGTCACAGCTTTGCAGAGATGACATGATGTTTTATGAAGCTTGCTACACTCCTTTATCACTAGTTTTGTTTAGTAATTTAAATCTTATTCTCCTTGTTCTAAATGAAAAATATTGAAGATTTCAATACTTCATATTTTTCTCTCCAAGAAGTAAATTGTAAAGTCGTGATTTAAAGTTCTCTGAAATTCAATTCAGCCTGTTTTTCACATGCCTAGAAACAACAACTAAGACTTCTTAGGCTGGGATAAAAGAAACCAGCTCTCTGGACATCGCTGCAACTGCTTTCCGTCTTCAGCTTTGATGACGTCCAGGTGTCTGCATCTCAAACAGAAAAACAGGAAAGCTACCTTTGCTGGCGGTGAAACACTCAGGAATAAAGGCCAACAGAAGGAATGCCAAAGAGAATCCTAGATGTCAGATATTTGATGTCCAAACATGCCAAGATTTTAAAAAGAGAACAGAAATTGTTACATTAGTAGGTAAACATGAGCATCACAGTAAAAAATATCTATCTTAATAATAAGGTAAGAGACAACAAGAAGCAAGAAAAGAATCTTACTTAAGATGTTTGCCCAAAGAACTTTTATCTATCCTTCAATCCATGTCTAAGCATCACTTGGAAGTCTGTTTTACTGCATATGTATGTATATATGCATATATATGTACATGTTATATATACTATATGAATTTTCACAGATTTCTTAATGAACAATTGAATTATTATTATTATTGCTTTTTTGTTTTTTACTTCTGTGAGGTCTCCAGCAGTAGGAACATCTCTTCCTTGTCTCTGATTTTCTGGCATCCAGCACAGGGTTGGATCAACTCTGCCCATAAAATCCCAGCAGTGACTTCAAAAGAAAGATAGCACCATTGTCTGGTCGCTAAGAAAGAAAACTGCTTTTATCCAAGTACCAGTGCCTACTCATTTCTTCCTGGCAGACCTTCTGAGATTCAGAAAAACATACTGGAACCAACAAGCAAATCCCTCCTTTGATTTCCACAGGCCACAAGAGTAAGGTGCATTATGCAGCAGACACATTAAGGCCAAAACCTGCCACTAAGTAGGCATCAAGGTGCCACACAGATTCCTTTCTAGATGTCCTCGGTCAATTCTGAGCAACAGAATGAAAACAGCAGCTTACGTGTAGCAGACAGAATCAGATTTCATGTGGGATCTTTCACTCAGATCAAACCTTAGAAGATCATGAGTGCCTAAAGTCTGTGTGAATCCCTGGTTCATTGCTTTTATAAGAAGAAAAACAGATAATTCAGTTTCAACAGTAGAAATGACTTTTAATTAATAGCTGAAGGCCAGACAGCCTCCAGATACTAGAGTTCACCAAAAAGATATAAGAAAATGGAGTGATTTGATTTAAAAGTTTAAAGAAAAGAGAAGGTAGATCACTTTCCCCAGACAACACAACACTCAGGAAAACACAGTAAGAGCTTCCTTAATGGAAATGAGCCCCACACAACCTTGTCTTTTCTCCATGGCAAAGGCAGCAGCAGCTTAAGCTTATTAAATGCTCAGTATGCTTTAGACACTACGTTACAAATACTCGATTTTTTCAATCTTTCTAATTGCTCTATAGGATAGGTATCATTATTACCCCTACTTCATAGAGGGGAAGCTGAGGCTGACTGCAGCTGCCTCCAGTGATTTCTCCTTTGGCTAAACTCTATAACCCAAATCCAAACAGAAGCCATGTCGTCCATCTGAGAAGGATCTGGAGTAAAACTTGGATGCAGTTCCAGCCCTGCTGCTTACAAGCTGGGTGACTTTGAGCAGATTACTCGTATTTGTGATCCTCAGTTTCCCCACTTGGGAGTAGGGAGCGTAGCTGTGGCAGACTGGATTCTTTTTTGTTTTTGAGACGGAGTCTCACTCTGTTTTTCAGGTTGAATTGCAGCGGCACAATCTTGGCTCACTATAACCTCCACCTCTCAGGTTCAAGTGATTCTCCTGCTTTAGCCTTCCGAGTAGCTGGGATTACATGTGCACACCATTATGCCCAGCTAATTTTGTCTTTTTAGTAGAGATGAGATTTCTCCATGTTGGTCAGGATGGTCTTGAACTCCTGACCTCAGGCGATCCATATGCCTCAGCCTCCCAAAATGCTGGATTCTTACTTGCAGCTCTTGAGTGGCTGTCACTGCCATGTAGCTTGAAGTGCCTCCAGGAAACATGGCAGGATGGAAAGCCCAACCATAATGACTTTTTATGTGCTCCTGTGATTTGCTTTGGTTGATGAAATTCAAGAAGATGTAATACAAGCATAGGCTTCTGTTGTGGAGCTTGCTGGTAAGCTCCACATTTAAAGCCTGCACTTGTATGAATTTAAGCAGATGTAACACCAGCAAAGGCTTTCAGTAGAGCTTGCTGGTAAGATGCCGTGCCTACCCTATGTGGGCTTTCAGACATGAGTTTAGGATGAATGATATAAGTTTATAGAAGCTTGGGTTTTTGGATTTCTCAGTCTTAGCACTATTGACAGTTGGGGCCAGCTAATTAAAGTTGGGTGACTTTTCTGGGCATTGTAGGATGTTTCACAGCAAGCCTAGTTTTCATCCATTGGATGCTAATAGCAACCTCTTCCCTTCAGTGGTGATAACCAGAAATGCCTGCAGACATTGCCAAATAACCCCAGGGGGCCAACACTGCCCAGGTTAGGAATTCCTCTGCTTTGTTCTCATAGATGGGCAGTTGCTTGTTCAAGAAGAAAGAGGAAGCCATGAAACCTTCCAGAACCCAAATCACCCTGGAGCCCAGCTCACTCCAGATGAAGCTCAGCTGATCAATACACGTGGATGAGAAGCATAAATATTTGTTGTTTTAAATCAGTGTGATTTTGAA
Source organism: Cebus imitator (assembly GCF_001604975.1). NCBI lineage: Eukaryota > Metazoa > Chordata > Mammalia > Primates > Cebidae > Cebus > Cebus imitator. The sequence continues at coordinate 934,054 of NW_016107474.1, read as the reverse complement.
GTTCTTTTATAGCAAAAATAACCCAACTAACATCCCAGCTGTGTGGAATAAAATCAAACATATTATAGAATACCATGCAGAGCTTGCGAGTATGTTGAAGGCACTTGTAGCTCGTATCTGTAGCATTAAACTCTGTATACATTGCACCAGGTAATGAGCTAGGCTGTGATGCGTCTCATCTCTCTCCTGGAGGATTACCTCTTACCTCCTCAGCAGCACTCACTACTGTGCTCCATAGAGACATTCCCTAGCATATCTATGACTGCATCCAACTACCGTATATTCGCCCCAGTTCTTCTTCTGGAGCCAGGATCCCCCGCCAGGCTGATCTCCAGCTCAAGGAGTAGCACTGACTCTCTTGTGCACTGCTGCTCCTTTCTCCCAGTTTAGGATGATGAAAATCCAGGATCTTAACACACGTGAAACACCTCAAACTAGATTCCTCCTCCACTTGGTCAGTACATCAGTTACAAGGGCAGTTATTCAGAATGTGGGCTATGTGTGATACAATCTGGTTCTGTGTCCCACACCCAAATCTCATCTTGAATTGACATCCAAATTGTAATCCCCATGTGTTGGGGGAGGGACTTCATGGGAGATGATTAGATGATGGGAGTGGTTTTCCCCATGCTGTTCTTGTGATAGTCAGTGAGCTCTCATGAAATCTGATGGTTTTATAAGGGGCTCTTCCCCTTTTCTCTCTGCACTTTACTCTCTCACCACCATGTGAAGGACATGTTTGCTTCCCCTTCCACCATGATTGTAAGTTTCCTGAGACTTCCTCAGCCCTGTAGAACTGTGAGTCGGTTAAACCTCTTTCCTTTATAAATTACCCAGTCTTGGATATTTCTCCTAGCAGTGTGAAAATGAACTAATACAATGTGTTTTAATATATACTCCGATATATTAACCTCTGTATAACAGTAGAACCTAGCATAGTTCCTGGTGTAGTATCCTGGTGGTGAATGAGCAAATGAACAGAAAGAGCATTCACTCATCATAACAAGCACACTAATATTCCTTAGATATAAACTGAAGGTCACTTAAGAGCCTTGTTTAAATTATGCAAGATTCAGATGACTAGGCGATGCAGAAAGAACCCCATGGTACGGAGAACACACTAAGAAAAAATGAAAAACTTTCTTAGAGCCTAGGTTTTTTTTTTTTAAATCCAGAGTTTACAACATGTTTGGAAATTATATTTTCCCATAAAGAAAACTTTCACAAAGCACAAATTGCTGATGAAATATGTGTCTATAGGTCCTACGTAATTACTATTATACCAGACAACATCTATCACCAGTTAGTCATTTAGGGGAAGAAAGCAGTGATTTCACAGGAAACAGTGGGGTTTGAGGAGAGGTTTAAATGTTCACACCGTTAACTCCAAAGTTCTGCACTATCGTTTAGCATTTGTTTGCCTCCGGTACAAGCTACATATGACATCAGAGTTTAGTGGAACCAACTGACCTTCCTATAAGTAAATTCTACATGCAGCAGCATTCTCAGCACCCTGAATGTTACCTTGCCAAGGGGCCTAAGGGCCTTCCTCAGATTCAGTGGAGTTTACTGGTAAGATGCCATGCTTACCTTATGTGGGCTTCCACATATGACTTTAGGATGAGTGATGATCACAATTACAAGCATTGTACACAGACAGGCCACTATCATGCTGGCTGTTCTTCTGCATTCTTTAACTATGTTATTCCTCATATCCCTTTGTAACATAAGCAGCAGTGCCAGTTTTGTAGTTGAATGTAAGTACCTTGCCCAAGGTCACACAGAGTGGAGCCAGGATTCAAACTCCCTTCTGCCCAATTCCCAAGTCTTTTCAAGGCTGTATCACACTGCTCAGAGAAGAGGCTGAAGGCAGGAAGGCAAAAGCCCAAGAACCCACAGGAACCACTGACTAAAGAAGAATATGTTGGAAAAGAGCCGTGCACAAAATCTGTTTCACATACAGCATTCCAAAGCTCTTAGAATAAAGTTGCATCTTATGTGGAGTTTGGAATGTAAAGCCAACATGCGAAGGGAAAACTACAGCAGGATGTACCCATGAAATCAGTAAATTTGCCTATGAAGTACAGCACAGAATCATGTCTTATTAAGTTCAACACTGCCATTTTTCTTTTCTTGTGGTGGAACAGATGGCTGCCCTTCAGCTGAACCCCAGATGAAGTTCTGGGCTTGCTTTACATGGTGTAGATGAAAAAAAAATGTCTTATCTTGGAATGCTAGAGTCATACTCAGCTTGATGATATACTCTGAAACCACAGCAGATGTTCAGGTTGTTTCTCCTTACTAAGGACATGTGCCTATTGAGTGGAAAGGGCAAAGAATCACCCACCACCTGTGACACTTAGTGAGTCTCTATTTTTCCAAGCAAAATATTTGCCTTTGCATAAAATACATGCAACTATGCTCTAGTGAGGTAGGTATGGATTTCCTGCCTATAATGAAGGGAAGATGGCATCTATGGGGCATAGATTGTCAAAAAATGTCATGTAGAAAATGAAAGGTATCCATGGTATTATTTACCCATTTATAGGTAGTTGTGAGATCTAAGCAAATGGAAATGGCTTCAATAACCTGGGAAGTTGAACAAACTGACGTGCATTCTTAAGGAACAGTCTTTCCATGATGAGACATACTGATCATATTTAATAAATGAGCTGTGCTCCTCAAATCACAGAGGGGGCTCTGTCCTAGAAGTCTAGTTTTATGTATTATTCTAGCCACCTTAGTTTAGAAAATTATTTGTATTGTTAATGATTAGTCTTTTTTAAAAATTTTTATATTTCTCCTGTACATTTATCTAATTAGCTTTTATCCATTAAGACACATTTGAAAGAACAAAAAAAATCACATTTTTTTGTGATTGTGATCGTGATTGTGAACCATCACCCTAGTTGGGAAGATAGTTGGTTAAAAAAGAAGAAGAGAGAAAATATTATAGATTTTCAGTTTCCCAAAGTGTGTTAGGGTGAATAAAGTTTATTAAAAATAAATAATACTAGACAGAACATGCAAATCTCATTATAGTGGGGCATATTTTTGATTAGAGCAATGCTAGACAACAGCTCTTCAAATGAAATTTGACAGCAGGTAAATTACACAGTGTAAGAGTTTAAGTTGATCTACAGAACAACAATGTCTTGATCATAAATAGGATTTGTGTGCTGGAAAATACATTCCATCATTAATGAAACAGAAAAATGAACTGAAAAACATCACATTGCACCACCGTTTTAAGTAGCTTACCTTAGCAATGTAATATGGGTAGTAAGTCACGCATAAAACCCTGTAAAAGCTCATTAAGACAGGATCAGTTTGTTCAAAACAGCACATATTTCAAGTAACTGTTCTTCCTTAACCAATTCCAGACACTATTGTTTAACAATATTAATTAAAATAATGGGAAATAAAACAATCATAATTCATTATAGTTTTTGTCCCTCTAGAATGGTCACATTTTAATGGGTAATACTGGAATTTCACTTTTTTTTTTTTTTTTTTTTTTTAACAACGGTAAGGGTTCTTGAGTCATCTATTGGCACTGCCCATACAGTAACACTCTATGTCAAAATTTCTCTTAAAAATCTACCATGGCCTGGGTCCCTTCAACTTTGGGCTGAGAACTTCTAAAAATGGCAGACGCACTCTGGATGAATCTTTTACTGCTTTATTCAATTATTAGTACAGAGTAATCTTACTGAAAAGGCAGTTGTTAGATTTCTGAAAGTTTCGGGGTATTATACTTGTGACAGACAGCTATGATATACTGAATGGTATATAGCGGACTGCATATGTTGAGTTGGATATCAGTATCTACATTTGCAGAATCCACAATTTCAAAGATAACTGCTCTCAAAAATTTCAAGTCACCAATGCATCTTTCAAAATACCAATTGCAGTGAAATCTGCCAGTCACTCAGAATTAAAAGGCTCCCCTTTAAGAAAGGGCTGTCATTTATTCAATGTTACCAGCTCTACTTAAATAAATGGCTCAGGAGAGATTTTTATAAGTGCTTAAAACAGTTTGCAAACTCATGCGCATGTGCATGAACTTCACTTGTTATCTGCAACCCTAATGCCAATCTTTTCTACAGCAGATTGAGGTGAGTGTGTACTGATTAGCCATGCACTTGTAGAAGCTGCATCTCACATGATCCTCCTGTTGACTCCCTGCCAACAAGTATTGGGAAAACCTACACTTTACAGCAGGCTTTGGAATGCTGCATCTAAGATCAAGGTAACACAACATGGTGCCAGGAATGGGATTTAAGTGCAGATTTTCTGAAGTCAAATTCTCCTGACTCACAAGCTGCTGCCTTTATTTTTGCTGACTTTTGCGTGCAGATTTGCAATTTAGGTTTAGAGGCAAGAGATAAGTGATTGAGCCTTTGTGGTTTTATCTTATTTAATTATATGGTATGGGAGATGTCTATAAATTTTGACCTCCTAGCTTTCCTGTGCCTTATTTAAGATTAACAGCATTCTGCTTATCTTTGGCCATAACCCCTCTCAGATTTCCTGTAGACCTGGCAGGACTGTCAATCACAGTGTTATTTCCTCCAAGCCTACCTAAGAATGAGGGGCCTTGTGACACAAACTAAGCCAATCAGAAGCTCTCCCGGCAACAGAAACCAAGAAACAAAGGGGACATGAATGGAAGGTGGGTGGAGATGACTTATTCCACTGGCTCTGCCTAAGAGACAGTATGCTGGCTGGGGTCCTCAGAACTCAACTTGTTCCTGTCCTTTCTGAGACCCAGCTGTCAGGTTTTAGATTTACAAACTATGGCCAGTATCCATCCAATGATTCTCTTACTGCATTAGTTGGCGGTTCTTGTCTGTCCTTCAATCACAGAACAGCTCACACTAAAGCATCACTGTGAGCTGGTCCACATATGTGTGGACACAGACTGAGCCAGCTCATCTGCATCTGCCTGTACTGGGCAGACTAGGGAGAGGAGGAGATCAAGGTCAAGGTCAATGCAGGTCAGAATCTTGGAATATGATCATGTCCATCAGCCAATAGAGAAAAAAGTGGAGACATATTGTCTCCCAAGGTTCTTCTTTTATTAGGAAGAGGTGTATAATTTGTCCAAGCTGGAAGGAAGTTGGCTTTGAAGAAAAGAGAATTCTGGGTATCAGAGAGAGTATGGATCTTGAGTCAGAATGATGTGGTTCAACCTCCGATGCTACCTACAGAACAACAGCGCAAGCTGTTAGTAACTGTGTGGCTGCACATACTTTACTTCCCCTCACTGAGACTCAGTTTTAAACTCTGTAAAATGGGAATCAGAGGGAAAAAAAAACTATGCATATGCATGTGTGAATATATGTGTATATATAAGATCCACACACAGATTCAGTACATATGCCTTTGGGAATTCCCTGACAATGTAAAGGTATAAGGAGATAATTCAGAGGAAGAGAGAGGATTGGGGAGAAAGCATTTCCTCTACATACGTAAGTGTAGCTGGGCTCTGGCATACACAAAAATATAACAACTTCTACTTTTTATTTTTTTTAACAATCTCCTCGCTGCAAAGCAGCCTCCTTTCACACACCGGGAGCACACATTCTGATAAGAAGTTGACTTGCTCCAAGCCTCACAGAAAGTCATGGAGGAATGGGGACAGACAACCAAGACCTGAGATGAATTTTAAGCTCTACTGATTCATATGACAAGCAGAAACTTGAGACCCAGTCAGGGGTCTAATTTCATCATAGACATTACAGAGTTTTGAAGAACAGAACTGAGAGGTCAGAGGAGGCAATAGAGTAGTAAAACTCCAGAACTTTCACAACAGGGAGGAAGGAAGTGGAGAGCCTACCACCTCACCTGTCCTGGAAGAGGATAACCTTTCCATGGGAGTGCTTTGTGTGTGTTGTGTGGTCTCTCTGGGACTGCCTGTCTAGTGAACTGGGTGAAAAGACCCATCAGATCTGACTGCTACAATAATTCCTTCAGCCTCCAAACTGGCTTGGTTGGATTTGTTAGGACGGTTTCTTTCTTTGGTCCTTTTGCAGCCAGAAGCAAGTCTTTTGCAAGAGATTCAGCTTCAGAGTCCTAGGCCATTGTTCTCTCGCGGAGGGAATTTTAGCTGTAGGGCAACAGACACTACACTGGTGCATACGTGGCCCAAACACTGCCCAACCCACTGTACAAACACCAGTGTTAATTCTGATAGACTGAAGTAAAGAGACAGGCAAACTAAAAGAGAAGCCAAGTGAGCAAAGGCAGAAAGGTGGGAGCTGGCCAGGTACGTGTGAAGGACCTGAAAGGGAACAGCCTTGGTGAAGGAGGAGGTGATGATTTGGCTAAGGAGTGCGGACCCATCTTACTTCCAATTTGAATCTTCACAACTCTCTTTTCTCTGCCTCCTTGTACGTGTGTGTGTGCATCCACACAAGTATGCATCCATTACATCTACATATGTATCTATGCACACATGTACACACACACAGAATTTTAAAATCTTTAGTATTTCCACTACTCATTTTCTGTTCTCAAGCAACAATCACAGAAACTAATTTACCTTATCAAAAATGCAATTACTCCGTATCTTAGGCTGCTATTTATTTGACAGGCGTCTAATTTTTCCATTTTTACCTAATTTGACAGGGAATATTACAGACATAACTAGTCTTTCAAAATGACTTTCGCAAGGTTAGTTCACTTGTTAATTGACCCTCTGTGATGGCAATTTATGAAGCATATTAATTTCATCTGTCACTTCCAATGCAAAGTAAATGTGGAAAATAGTCTATCTTTCATAAGGGACCTTATAAAAGAAGTATGTCGGCATTATTAATTAATATATGCATATTCTTTCAACCATTGAGATTATGTGGAACTTTTGTACCCACCCATCTGAAGCTCTGTTTCCCTTTCATAAATGTTTTGCTATTCCTTTATGGTGAAGGAGAGGCACCTTCACCAACGATTATTCTGCCAGGGATATAAATCACTACCTCAAAAACAAAGGAGCCATTTGTCTGGAAGGACTCCTGAAGTCTACAAAGTTTAAAAAAAAATCCCATAGGAGTTACAGCAAGAGCAAAGTCCTCTTTTCCAGAAGCCTGGAGCCTATATCTTCATGAGTGCTTTCGTGCCCCTAGTACAGGTGCTCTGAGGAACGCAATAGGACATGCCAACTTTAAGAAGGGAAGGAGGGGAGTGCCTCTGGAGACTGAGTTGGACCTTCAAAGGACATCTGCTGAAGACTGTGCTCTTACCGTATGAATTTGACTTTGATATAGATTTTTTCCCAAAGACCCTAGTACTCCCAAATTCGATCTCAACCTTAGTCATTCAAAAGTCACTTCAGAGCCCACTGGTAGGCAAACACTCTGTATAACGCTGCAAACAAACCAGACACAAGCTCAAGGCTAATGAGGCCCACATGCATGCAGAAGAAACAGGAAAGTCAAAAGAATAGAAAACAGAGTTACAATACGGAGTAACAAGCACCAAGTCAGAATAAGGAGTGGTTCTGAGGACTGAGGCACAGCAAGGTGATGAGGGAATGATTTAAGACACAAAGGAAGGAATTTCCCTGGGCAACCAACCTGGTGTGACCTGGTGCCCTCTTTCCCTTTGTCTGAACGTACTTGTGGATTCCTTGGGGACTTCCCAAATCTCCTAGTCTGTTCTAATTTATGGATTTCATTCTTAAGTTTCAACAACTTAGTAAAAATCTGTTCCAGCTTCAACTTCTGCAAAGATTCCTAGGCTCCCTCATGGGCATGTTTCCAGTGTCTTGATTCTCCTTCCTGGTTTTGTCTCAGCTCTGAACTTCCCACATATGGGGATGGGGGTGAAGGGAGTCTTCCAGAGACAAGGGCTTCCTTCCTTCCCTCAGGTAAAGCCCTAGTTAAAATGTGGGCTTAGGAAAGGTTCTTTCCTTGGGTTTGCATCATAAATCACCCAACCTCAGCATTAATGTTTTCATAAAGTTCAGCAAACTGACACAAGAGCAGAAAACCAAACATCGCATGTTCTCACTCATAAGTGGGTGTTGAAAAATGAGAACACATAGGCACAGGGAGGGGAACATCACACACTAGGGCCTGTCAGGAGGTGGGGGGACTGGGGAGGGACAGCAAGAGGTGGGGGCTAGGGGAGGGATAGCATTAGGAGAAACACCTAATGTAGATGATGGGGAGATGGATACAGTAAACCACCATGGCATGTGTATACCTATGTAACAAACCTGCACATTCTGCACATGTACCCCAGAACTTAAAGTATAATAAAAAAAAAAGCAATAGTGTCATTGGCTTTGTAAACTCAAGTCTGTTTCTCCTGCCATTTGCCTTATACTGAAAAATTCCCCCTCCCTTTGTATGGAGACTAAACGTAATTCTCAGGTTTGATGGAGTTCATGTAGGAGATCTGAAAAGATTAGAATCCCATGTTAGACCCTGAAGTCTCACCTGGAAAATCCAGGACATCTCAAAGCTGAGTTTAGCCTCATCATTTATGTTTTCTCTGATCAACGAGATAACTTTTCCTTTCTTTCAAGCATCTTGCTAACGAACCCCTAAACGAGCCACATCACTCCTGGCTTTGAGCAAAGCACAGAATATATATGTTTGGAAAGATGAAGGCTAGTCTTTAATTTGATGGTAACGGTATTATAAAAGCTGGATGTTTTGTTAGAAAAGCAAAAAATATATTGAATGGTAATGAAACATAAAAATATGTTAAGGTATATTTATCTCTGATTTCTGCACGCCATATTTAAGAAAAGCATATTTTAGAGCTTTCACAATGAAAGTTACTTGACTTCTGATTCAGGTAATACACGCCAATGATTTACACACAGAACCATTTAAAAAATGCAAATTATGAAGGTGGTATGCTGCAATGTCCTCATCAATCATAAAAAAATACATATTTTCAATCAGCATGGAAATGTATAATCTATACTTCATAGATCTCAGCATGGACTTGCTGCTCTATTCAGCTAAATGCAGCACACATATTATTGGCAAATAATTACTCCCTCACTCTGAGGTTATCATGCAATCATAGTCCTAAAATGCCGTTCAGAGAAATAACATTTCTGGGGAAAAAATTTCTTCTTCATTTACTCTCACAGCGCAAAAAAGGCATGGGTGGCGTGCTGTCTTTTACAATGCTTTTCTAGTCTTATTATTAACATGGCTAAATCATGCCCCTGCGCCTCTCCAGACTCGGAAGCAGTGCTGGTTTATTTTACTTTGTAACCAAACAAAATGAAACCTCAAGGGAGAAAATTCATGGTTAAATAGAGCTTTCCTGGCCCTGAAGGATGTGGTGCTTCTATTAGTAAAATTACCTTGAAATGTGAAGTGAGAGCTACTTCAGAACTGCCCACACATCTATGGACAAGTGCAATTAGCTTTCTGTGACAGAATAGAGGAATTCTGGAACATTTCTGTTGCTTTAAGATTTGATCAGTGAGGAGGAATTGAGGTTGCCCTGCCTGGAGCTCAGGTTTAAGCTGACTTTTTTCCTCCCAGGAGAAGGGATAAAAACACAAAGGGAGGGGGAAGATAATCATGCTGGAGATAAGATACACCATGCTGAAACTCAGATGTGTGCTTTCCAGGGAACTAGAATGAGCTCCACAATCACCCACAGAGGAGTAGGGCAGGGCTGGTGTTCCTCAGCCAATGGTGTAGAGAACAGGCATCACCACTTACATTCCCAGGACACCTCAAGTTATAGCAGAAGTTATTGCAAACCCTGTGTTGTTACTGCAACTTTTTCCTGAAAACTGACAGCCTCAACCAACTGTAGCTTGTATCTGGAGTTGAACTCAGAAGAGCTTATTTATGCTGAAAGAGGCTTAATTTGTTCCACCAGTTACATGTATGCATAGCTATCTAGAGGCTCAGGAAACAAACTTTTTTTTTTCCTCTCTGTATATCTTTCCACAACTTTACAGACAGGTCCGATTATCTTAGCCCATTTTGTGCTGCCAGAAGAATATCCGAGACTGGGTAATTTCCAAAAAAGAGAGGTTTATTTAGCTCAGGTTTGCAGGCTGAGAAGTTCAAGGAGGTGGCACTGGCTTCTGAGGAAGACTTTTGAGCTGTCACAACAGGGTAGAGAAAGTGAAAGGGGAAGTGGGCATGTATCAAGGGAAAGAAACCTGAGGGGCATCCTGCTTTATAACAACCTACTTTCCAGGGAGTTAATACATTCCCACAAGAACTAATCCGGGATCTCAAAAGCAAGAACTCACTCACAACTCCAAAACAGCATTTGTGAGGGATCTGCCCCCATAACCCAAACACCTCCTGCTAGCTTCCACCTCCCCATAACCCAAACACCTGATGCTAATGCCCACCTCCCAACACCCCCACACTGGTGATCAAATTTCTACAAAAGCTTTGCTGGGAACCAGAACAAACCACCTCCAAACCGCAGCACGGATACAGTAGCTACTCTTGTTTATAAAATACTTTCTTCAATATGTTGGAACAGTAGTTCTCAGCCAGTGACAACTTCAGCTCCCCACCTTCCGCAGCTGGGGAGTATCGGCAATGTCTGTGGACATTTTTGGTTATTACAACTTGGGCTGAAGGATGCTACAGGCATCTACACCCATCTAGCAGGTGCAGGGCAGGGGTGTTGCCAAATATTCAGTATTGCACAGGGCAGCCCCAAATGTAAATAGTGTGAAGAATGAGGTTGAGAAGTCCTGCTCTAGATTATAATGATCACTGTGGTGCTCACATCAACCATGCAAGTGAGGCATGGTTATTATTCCTATGTCGTAGATTGGGACATGGTCTAGGAGGTCAATAATTGCAACAGCTGCACAGTATTCCATGGTGTATATGTGCCACTATGCAGCCATAAAAAAGGATGAGTTCACATTCTTTGCAGGGAAAGGGATGGAAACTATCTGGAAACTATCTTTCTCAGCAAAGTGACACAAGAAAAGAAAACCAAACACCGCATGTTCTCACTCACAGGTGGGTGTTGAACAATGAGAACACATGGACACAGGGAGGGGAGCATCAGACATTGGGGTCTGTTGGGGGCTGCTAGGGGAGGGACAGTGGGGGTGGGGAGGTTGGGGAGGGATAACATGGGGAGAAGTGCCAGATATAGGTGACAGGGGGATGGAGGCAGCAAACCACCTTGCTATGTATGTGCCTATGCATTGCAACAGCTATAATTTATTATCTATTATGTGTTTGGCCCTCTACTAGGTAGCTTTACTGTATACTATCTGTTCACCAAGATCATAAGGTGAGTAGTATTAATCCCACTGTACAGATGAAGGAAAATGAAACATCATTTGCCCAGGATCACATAGCTATTAACTGGCAGAGCTAAGAGGCAAACTCTTATCTGGTTCCAAGTCACATGCCATTTGTCCTGTATTCCACTGCAACAAGGTCATAGCTGCTCTGTGGCAGAACTGGGATGCAGACTGGGAAGATATAATTCCAACTTCTAGACTTTTTGTTGTTGTTGTTGCTGTTGTTGTTTTTGAGAGAGAGTCTCATTCTGTCGCCAGGCTGGAGTATGGTGGTGCAATCTCCACTTACTGCAACCTCCACCTGCTGGGTTCAAGCGATCCTCCTACCTCAGCCTCCAGAGTAGCTAGGATACAGATGCATGTCACCACGCCTCACTAATTTTTGTATTTTTTTCAGCAGAGACAAGGTTTCACCATATTGGCCAGGATGGTCTCAATCTCTTGACCTTGTGATCCACCAGCCTCAGCCTCCCAAAGTGCTGAGATTACACGCGTGAACCACTGCACCCGGACTAGACTTTTCTTATGACAATACCGCATTGCTGTATGAGTAAAGACAAAGCCCTCCTAAAGTGCCAGGTCGTATACATATTTTGGGATCAGATCGGAAACTTCAGGACATACTGGGTACACAGGTAGATTAAAATTGTTCTTCCAGTGAAGAGACATGAGACAGAAGTGCCCAAGCAGGAGGCTTTCTATGGCCAACAGTCCCCTCCTGTACACAGCTGGACACCTAGAAACAGATGTTGGTAAATATGTGAAGGAATTTCCTCACTCCTCTGCTTCTGATTAAACCATGCTTAAGTAAAATCAACAACAGGACAGTCCTTCTAACACTGAACTGGGGATGCCTACAAATGAGTCAGCTCTCAGACCAGCAGAGCCCCACCAACTCCCAAACCAGGACAGCTCTCCTATACCAGGATGGCCCCCCTCAGACCAGGCAAGGTCCCACAGGACAGCCCCTTGGAACCCTCATCTGGGCTTACATTGGGAGCACTGTTTTAGGTGGCAAAGCTTCCTGGTCTAGGGTAATGCATATATGGTTCAATGCAATTACACATACTTGGAGCTTAAATAAAATGCTCCTTTGTAAAATATGAAAAGTGGGAGTGTTCTGTTATGAACAGAATACTTAAAGAATAAACTACACACTACACACTACACACACACACACACACACACACACACACACACACACACACAGACACACAGGAGAGAGAGAGAGAGAGAGAGAGAGAGAGAAGGGGGGAAAGGTGGAGGGAGAGAGAATTTGCTACTGAAGCCTAATTCACTCTTATTAGCAGCTTCACCAAGGTTATTACGTGACATGAACATGAATTTACTCTCAGCCTATTAACCCACAGGACATCTGCTGAATGCCTTGCTTGTAAATATCTCATCCACACTCTCCCTGGTACAATACAAATATTATCATTATTACTCATTTCAGTAAAGAACTTGTGCCAATGGACATTTATTTAAAAATTACTCATTTATTTATCCAGCTGGTCAATATCGCATATGTATCGAGGACCAATATCTATTATTTGATAATCACTCTGTATTGACTACATCAAGAGTAGCCAGCTCTCAGATTCTGATTTTCCCACATGTATTATTACTTTTATATAGACTTCTAGGGAACCTCAAAAACCCCAGAAAAAAGAGAATAATCAACTTGAGCTTTTTCTCATTCCCCAGCCCACCCACTTAACCAGCTATCTGATCCCATTCAGACTCCTTTTAAAATTACCAATGCAGTCTTGTTTCCTGAGACTCTGACCTTGCCTCACTCCTCTTTCCATTTAGTGGATGGTTCAAGATGGAACTGACACATCCAATTTCATGTCCTTCCCAGCTTCAAATATTTCAGTGGGTTTCCAGTTTCTGTGGGACAAAACCCACATTTCCTATCATGGCTTGTAAGAGTCTTCATAATCCAGCCCTCACCTACCCTCCAGCCTAATCTCTTATCACTAGTTTGTACTCTGTGCTACCCTGTAGTCTAGTCAAATAAAAGGACTTGGAACGCCATGAATAATTATGATATTTCATGCTTCATGCCGTTGCACACCCTGGGATGCTTCTCTCTCTACGTCTAACATTTAGAGATGAGAAAGAGTCCTATTCACCCTATCAGATGGGCAATGTCTGAAATGCCCAAGGAAAACCATTCCTGGTTATTGTGGGCCAACCCCTAATGCCCCTCACACCCAAGATGCCCCACTAAGCCTGTCATGAGAATCCTATGTCCTTGCCAAGGTATAGTTTAAGATTGGGTAGGTGATTCAATGGTATTGGGGCTCAGAAAACAACACTCTAAAATATGGCTATTCGACATGCTGAACTGAAGTGGAAGTCTCAAGGTTTCTCTGACCTTCCCCCTACTTCTTCATCTCTCAATCACCTTTTTCTCCCAAAGCATAGGATAAGGCTGTTCATTGAAGTTTCCTTATCTACCTACCAACCAGACCCATCAAAAGGGAAGAAATGGCCTTCAATCCCCACACCATCAAAACTTTATTAACCAAAAGATTAAAACTCATATCATTGGTATTGCACCTCAGCCTGGGCAACAAGAGTGAAACTCCATCAAAAAAAAAAAAAAAAAAAAGAAAAAAAAACCTCATAAGAGCCTGTAAATTTAAACCTAGAGTCCAGACAAACTTTGCCTCTAATCCTGTTCAACTCCCAAAGAAAATATTATGTACCAACCATTGTCAGAGCATTGGGCCCATTCATTCCCTTTAAAAGTTATTCCTCTGAAATTGACAGACACATAGACTCAATCTCTCCTTCCCCAATGAAGAAGGTTGTAAAAGCATATGGACTTCATTGGGTTACTGGGTAATTATCCTCCTTTGATTTTCCAGGCTAATACACATTAAATAAATTTGTGTGCCTTTTCTCCTATTCATCTTCCTGATGTTAGTTCCTTTTCAGAGGGCAGAGGGTGAACCTTCAGAAGGTGAAGGGGAAGCTTTCCCTTGGCCCCAACACTGGCCCATGCTGAAAAGTACATAGGAAGTTCTCTTTTCCTTCCTTCTCCTCCCAAAATGACAGATACAAGAGATGCCTCCTCTTCTCTCTGATCATCATGTGGGCAATTGCTGGGGCCATCTTGATACTGAAGAAGAGCTCCTGTCGGACTGGAAATGACAGCGGCCATGACAGATCAGAGACATGAAAAGAACATGATGCCTTGATGAGATTTTTGAGCCACTATAGTGACTGCACCTGGAAGTCTGCCCTTCTTCTGACCTCCCAGTTTGATGAAATTTCTTTTCTCACTTAAGTTTAGATCAGTCTGAGTTAGAGATTTCTATCACTTGAAGCTACAGCATCCTTTGTCAACTGCTCTGACATTCCCACTCTTACTGAGGTGGGGCTTGGTGTCCCTCCTTGCTCTTCTCCCACATTGTCCTCTCCTGGCATTTATTGTGTAGTCCTCTTGACTTATCTGACTCTACTCTTGGACTATGAGCTCCCTAATAGCAGGGACCATGATTGCATCCACTGTTCCTCTCCTAATTCCTGGCAAATATCAGATGTTCCCAACATTTTGCAAAACTGACTTTGTTGAATAGCTCTGAATTAAGGGGTAAGGAAGGAGGAGGAAATTTATGTTGTGACTTTCATGGTACTTATTTTCTAGAATATAAGGAGCCCCATTTGTGCAGTGTGAAAAATGCCTTCTGGACATAAATGTTAGGTCCTGGTAATGTTACAAATCAGATTCAATTAATATGTACAGGGCTGCTGTTCTGTGCCAAGAACTTGCACATATTTTCCATGTTTTGATTGCCATCGAATTGTCTGTAATGTCAGTATGACATTCCATTTTACAGATTTAGAAAACGAAAGCAAGAGGAGGTTAAAAGTCACCAATAAACGACGAATATCCAGGAAGTAAAAGCTAAGCATAAAATTAGGGCTTTTGACTTTCGGTTAGGCACATTTTCTATGATAACATGCAGCCAATAGCTGTCAACTTTGTATGCTCACTCTGCACTGAGAACTGTGTTAAGCATTCTCCGTGTGTTATATCACAAAGTACTCACAACAACAACATGAAGTAGGGACTATCACCACTTTCATTGTTCACATAAGAAATGTAAGGAGTGGACTAGCTGAGATTTTAACCCTAGCAAGTTTTACTTCCTTCCTGAACTCTTAGCCCTACAGAGGCAGAAGGCAGCATGAGACCAGATGTAGCCTTAAGATAGATGAACATTCAAGCTGGAGATTTCAAAAATTCTTCATAAAGCCTCCCATTGCCATAAAGATGGCTCCCCTAAAAAATGTCTCTTACATTCTAGAAGAAAGTCTGTCCCAGGTCTGGTCTTGCTTGCTCCGTCAGTTTCTCACTGCTCCCTCCCCAGAGACCCTTCCTCTATAACAGCCACACAGTCCTGACCCATGTGGCAGCAACACGGAAAGAAAAACTCAGAAATGATGAGCTCCATTATTAAGCAAGGTGCTGGGTAAAACCAGGCTGGCACAGCTGAAAATGGAAAAGCAGAGAGGGAGGGAGAGCGGATAAATGTTTTGGGGAAATAAATGGTTCTGAAAGAAAACCCTAAGTTAGGCTGGGCGCAGTGGCTCATGACTGTAATCCCAGCACTCTGGGAGGCCAAGGCAGGTGGATGATGAGGTCAGGAGATCGAGGCCATCCTGGCTAACACGGTGAAACACTGTCTCTACTAAAAACACAAAAATTAGCCAGGCTTGGTGGCATGTGCTGTAATCCCACCTACTTGGCAGGCGGAGGTAGGAGAATAGCTTGAACCTGCGAGGCAGGGATTGTGGTGAGCCGAGATGGCACCACTGCACCCCAGTCTGGACGACAGAGTGAGACTCTGTCACACACACACAAAAAGTACACTAAGTTATATGTATCAGTTCAACATGTACAATATTAAAAATGCCCAGTTTAACATTTTCAGGACACATGCGCCACTTGGTGAAGAGGACATTTAAATCCCTGTTTCCTTGCTCTCAGCTATGTCTTCTTTAACGAACTACCTTAGCGCTATGCAGCTTTCCTTCCCAGGATGTTCTAAAAACATCATACACCTAGTAAAATCTTCAAATCTTAAGGATGCAGTTGGATAATTTTTAAATATGTAAACTGCATATATAAACTATAGAAATCATGATCTATAACCTTTCCATCCATTAGAAAATATTTAAAGTTTGCAGTTTTACTTTACATAAGATTTCATTTGATTAATGTCTGATCTTGGCTAGATACTAGGTTCTGAGAGGGCAGAGCTACATTCATGTTGTCCAACATTGTGTCCCAAAATCCTGCCTGGCATGGTGCCAAGCACATAAGATTTGTTTGTGTATGTTTGCTGAACCAACACATGAGCTGGGAGCAAGATGTAGCTGACTCATCTGGTAAGTTGTCAGCTGTCAGTTTATTTGTCTTTAAATTTGAGATCACATCTGCCATTTCTCCTTCAAGGTTTAAGAAAATCAAATGAAAATATTGACACAGAAGTGTGTGTTGCAAGCTGCAAAGCTCTATATACATAATATTAAGTACACATTTAGCAAATGTAAATATTTTGACCTATTTCCTCGTGTCACTAAACTTAAAAGTAAGTTGAAATGTGATGATCTATGAATTTCTAGTAGTTTAAACTACAAAATCTCATTTCAAAGTTAACCTTTTCTGGTCAGTTGCTCTGGTTTTATTGCCATCTGCAAGCTCTATGAGAGTATACCTGATTTCAAAGATGGTCTTCAGTGATCCCAGCTTCCTGGCACTCAAACTCTTAGGTGATCTCTTCCCTTTGAGTATGGGTTAAAACTAGTGACTTACATCCAAATGAAATGAATACGGTAAAAGTGTTGGGATATCCCTCCTGTGACTAAACTGAGACTGAGGCTCTCAGTTTGACAAGTTATGAAGAACTCAGTTTGGTCAACAATCAAGTGAGGCCAGGCGTGGTGGCTCATGCCTGTAATCCAAGCACTTTGGAAGGCCGGGGCAGGTAGATCATGAGGTCGAAGATCGAGACCATCCTGGCCAAGGTGGTGAAACACCATATCTACTAAAAATACAATAATTAGCTGGGTGTGGTGGCATGCACCTGTAGTCCCAGCTACTTGGGAGGCTGAGGCAGGAGAATCACTTGAACCCAGGAGGCAGAGGTTGCAGTGAGCCAAGATTATGCCACTGCACTCCAGCCTGGTGACAGAGCAAGACTCCGCCTCAAAAAATAAAAATAAAAAAGTGAGCTTGCAGGTAGACATTACCCTAACCTGAACTTGGATGACTGTAGCCCTGGTTAATACCATGAGTGCAGCCTGAGACTTCAAGGAGAGCTAAGCTATGCCACGACTCCTGATCTAAAGAAGCTGCGAGTTAATCATGATGCACTGTTTTAAACCACTAAGTGTTGGGATAATGTGTTATGCTGCAATAACAAACTAATATAAACTCCATGAATTCTCATTACTTTAGATGGCAGTAATAATGACCACCATTTTCCAAGTTAGCCTTCTGGTCAAGGTGTTGGGTTTTTATCATTGGTGTATCCTTAATGAGAGCAGATTAACAGATACTTTCAACATTCAATAAAGGTAGGGTCTTTTTAAATTCCTGCACACAGAAGGTACTCAATACATTGATGTGGAATGAACAAAGAATAATCGAGTGAAGTAAGATGATCTCTCGAGAGGATGAATGACATGCCATAGAAAAGCAGATGAGTGATGGAGACTTGGGGGAAAGATGGTGGTTCCTACAGAGAATGATAGCAAGAGAGTGTGCACTGCAACCATCAGGAATCCAAGGCCACCAATTTGTGACGTAAGCCAGAAAGTGTAAGGTAAGGTAGTGCTGTCTTTCCTTACATTCCTTATAATGTTTTGGGGAGTTTATCTTCTTTTTTTTTTTCATGGCCTAATAACTGAAACAATCCAAACATCCAAAATAAGGAAATAATAAAGAGAAACATCCACACTGTGGTATGTTCTCCAGCCATTAAAAAAATGAAAATATACATAACTTGGAGAAATAGGATCTCCAGTAAGATTGGGTAAAACAGGTTGCAAAACAGTGTATATGATATGATTCTATTTTGGTAAAATCATATGCATACGTACATACTAAAAATGTCTGAAAGGGGATATACTGACTATTTTTGGTGGCAGGAATATTGGTTATTTTTACTCTTATGCTTTACAGTGTTTTACAATTTTTAAACAACAAGCATGTATTGCTTTTATACTCACAAACAGTAAAGATTATATAAATTTATTGCAAAATACATAAAGCAAGGAAGATGTCCTAAAGATAACACTTCTCTATTAATGCTATTATTGGAAAAGACATCACATTGTGTAGAGTGAAAATCCTCACAGCTCTTCTTATTTGAGAATCACAGAGCTGGAACAGTCTCATGCAATTCTCAGTGAAGCGGGCATTCTGAGGGATTTTATGCTGGGGCCGTCTGAGCCTCTCAACCTTAGGCCCTTCCAAGTCCAAAGGTTAATCAAGAGTGATCTGTGCTACTGCTGTTTTGAAGTTCTTCTAAGGACATCCAATTAGCCCATACTTGTTACCTCTGTAACAGGTCCTTACTTCTTGGAGTTTTTAAGTGCTTAGGAAGCTCTAACCCACTGATTCTTAGAATGTTTCACTCCAACAAAATGAAATGAGGAGCTTGTTTAAAGTTCCCTTTCTCTCTGAGAGGGATTATTTTTATAGGCTTGAGGTAGGGCCTAGGAATCCATCACATTACACTCAAGAAATTTTGATGCCTGCTGTCTAAGGGATACACATGGAGAAATACTGCCTTCCAATGTTATTAATCTTGCTGGCTTGGTTACATTCTAAGAAAAATAATATTTTTACCTGCACTGATGTTTCCTCCCTTTCCCTTTTTCCCTTCCTCCCTCTTTTCTTTCCCTCTCTTCTCCTCTCTTTCTCTCTTTTCTTGACACAGTCTTGTTCTCTCACCCAGGCTGGAATACAGTGGGGCAGTCATGGCTCACTACAGCCTCGACCTCTCGGGCTCAAGCTGTCCTCCCACCTGAGCCTCCTGAATAGTTGGAACCACAGGCATGTAGGCTAAATTTCGCATGTTTTAGAAACAAGGTTTTGCCACGTTACTTCAGCTTGTCTAGAACTACTGGGCTCAAGCAATCCTCCTGCCTTGGCCTCCCAAAGTGCTGTGATTACAAGTGTGCGCTACCGTGCTAGGCTCCATCTTCTTCCTTATTTTCACCCACTGTACAGATCAGAGTAGAGAAACATGATTCCTCAAGGAAGGTCTGGATCTCACTTTGAAAAAGTTTCAGGCATTTAGAAGTCTACCTTGAATGTCCTTCGATTAGTCTACCTATGCCACTCCATAGGTCATTTGTATGTGTATTCATCCACAGCAAATATATTAAGCAACTATGTGTCAGGCACTGTTCACACCAAAGCCCTATTTGACATTGAAATCTCCTTGACTTGTTGGAGTATGTCTCTGTCAGTTTCCATATATCAAGGACTCTCTTCAACACGTTTGCAAAAACATCTAACTGCAAAGACCACTGAGAACAGTGCCCGGCATAAAAGAGGCATTCAAAAAGCGTTCAATGACAAACAGTGCTCCAGCGCATGAGAGATAAGTTAGAGCAATTTGAGAACAGCATTTCTTACATTCATTGTCGTCCCACTCAATGTTTCTGTTCTTATTCACACCTTCTTTACCTCCCATTAGTACTATTTTTTTAAGTTTTATTGTTTAATTTACACATAATAATTGATGGACAATTATTAAATTAATAATTTGTGTGGTACAATGACATGTTTCGGTGCATGTATACATTATAAAATGATCAAATCAGGGTAATTAGCATATCTATCATCTCAAATACTTGCCATTTCTTTGTGCTAGGAGCATTCAAAATTCCCCTCCTAGCTATTTTGAAATACAAAACATATAACTGTAAACTATAGTCACCCCAGTATGCAACAGAACAGCAGAGCTTATTCCTGCTATGTGACTGTAGCTTTGTACCTATTGACCATCTTCTCTCCTACCCTTCTCCCCCCATGCTTATTAAAATGAAAACACATCCACAGCCTTCCAGAACTCCCTCTCTCCTTCATTCCATCTTTTTCAGACCTATTTCCCAAACAAATATCTTATTTCATCATTCATTTCTTTAGAAAGTCTCCAATGGCTCTGCATTCTTTCCAGTAATTATTCTTAATATATGGAATATTCCAATCCATCATGAAACCAGGTTCCACTGTGATGGAAACACAGAACACCCTTTCTCCCTAGGAGGGTGTACATTTACCCATGTACATTACATAAACCCATGCTATTGGGTGTAAATGCAATTTGCTGTTGTATTTAAAAATTGGAATAAGCTGTGGAATATTCATTATAGTAAGATTGACAATAGTTCATTGTTATGAATCATTACCCCTGTTATAAAATCTGTGTGTCTCATCTAGATGGCTGAGATCTACTTATGTGTGAATGTATTTGTGTTGTACTAATTAACAGGCAACTTGTAGCCAGAAGGATACATGCAGATGCTTTTATTACCACATCCTCCAAGTCACTCCGAGGCAGACATTGCTAATAGACTACAGAGCTCTTCCATTTCCTAGTCTCCTGTCTTATGCCTCTCTCCTCCAAATATATCCGCCCTTAAACTATACTCATTGCTTATCAGCACTATTCTTCTGTACCATGAACACCTACAGTCAATAGCATTTCTTGGTACTTAATTGTCCAGGCACTAACCACAGAACGTGTCATCTGACTGTGCTACTGACTGACCTAGGTGGGTTATCTGAATATCAATGTCTCAATTTTCTCATCTTTAAAATCAGAGTATAATTTAAGTCATAGGAAAATTATAAATATTAAATGAGAAAAGGCAGTTGAGGAGAGAAAAGCACAAAGAAGAGTGGGAAAAGTGTATCTCACAACTATGGTCCTATACAAGGACTGTACACATTTTTCCTGAGAAAAGAAAGCTAAGAATGTGGAAAGCTAGTCAGAGAAATTTACCCTGTGAGATCATCTGTACATAGAAGCTTATAGAGCTTTCTGCAACAGGGAGATTTCATTCAATTACCAGGGTTTATTTCTCTGGAAGATTAATAGACTCATCAAGACACAATTTAAATTCTCTCAATTAAGAATAGTTTATCCATTTATCCACTGATGGATATTTAGGGTGATTCCCTATCTTGGATATTGTGAACCGTGCTGCAATACATATAGAAGTGTAGATACCTCTTTGATACATTGATTTTGTTTTCTTTGGATACCCCTAATGAGATTTCTGAATCATATGATAGTTCTATTTTAAATTTTTGAGGAATATCCATACTATTTTCCATTACAGTTATACTAAGTTACATTCCTATCAATAGTGGGGAAGGGTTCCCCATTTTTCCACATCTTTGCCAACATTGATCTTTTTGATAATAGCCATAGTAACCAGGTATGAGGTAATAGTTCACTGTGGTTTTCATTTGCATTTCTATTATGATTAGTAATTTTGAGCATTTTAAAAACATGCCTGTTGGCCATTTGTATGTCTTCCTTAGAAAAATGTCTACTGAGTTTCTTTTCTCATTTTTAGTTGTTTTTTTTTTTTAATTTTACTATTGAGTTGTGTGAATTTTTTGTATATTTTGGACATTAACCTCTTATCAGATGTATAGTTTGCAAATACTTTCTCTTAATTCTATAGGTTGTCTTTTTGCTCTGTTGTTGCTTTTGCTGTGAAGGTTTTTAGTTGATATAATCACTTTATTTTTGCTTTTGTTGCCTATGCTTTTGAAGTTATGTCCAAGAAATCCTTGCCTAGACTAATGCCAGGGAGATTTTCCTTATGGTTTCTTCCAGTTGTTTTACAGTTTCATGTCTTACATTTCAGTCTTTGAGTTGATTTTTGTATATGGTATCAGATAAGAGTCCAGTTTCACTCTTCTGCATGTGGATATCCAATTTTCCAAATACCATTTAATGAAGGATTTTTCCTCCATTGTGTGTTCTTGATAACTTTGTTGGAAATCAGTCAGCCATAGATACATGAGTTTATTTCTGGATTTTCTATTCTGTTCAATTGGTCTATGTGTCTGTTTTTATACTAGTACCATGCTGTTTTGGTTGTTATAGCTTTGTAGTATACTTTGAAGTCAGGTAGTGTGATGCCTACAGCTTTCTTCTCTTTGCTCAAGATTGCTTTGGCTATCCATGGTCTTTTGTGGTTCTATATGATTTTTAGGTTATTTTTCCTATAGCTTCCTAGTTATACAAATAATGCCACTTGTATTTCAATATAAATTATTTTGAATCTGTAGATCATTTTGGGTAGTATGGCAATTTTAAAAATACTATCCTGGCAATCTATGAACATGGGATGTCTTTCCATTTATTTTTGTTTTCTTCAATTCTTTTATCAGTGTTTTATACTTTTCAGTGTAAAGATCATTCACTTCCCTTGTTAAATCTGTTCCTAAGTGTCCATCAATAGATGAATATCACACACACACACACACACACACACACACACACACATTACATGAGACAGGAAACCTTGTCATTTATGACAACATGGATGAATCTGGTGGAAATTATGTTAACTAACTCAAGCACAGAAAGGCAAATACCATATATTCTCATTCCTATGTGAATGCTAAAATGTTGATCTCATAGAAGTAGAGAGCAGAATGGTGGTTGCCAGGGCCTGGGGTGATTGCAGGGAATTGGGAATTGTTAAGGAGATGTAGGTCAGAAGATAGAACATTTCAATTGGATAGGAAAAATAGGCTCAAAAGAACTATTGTACAACGTGGAAACTACAGATAATAACACTATATTTTATTCCTAAAAATAGTAAAAGATTGGATGTAAAATATTCTCACCACAAAGCAGTGACTATGTGATGTAATGCATATGTTCATTAGCTAGATTTAGTCATTCCACAATGTATCGATACTTTAAAATATCATGTCATACACAGTAAATACTACAATTTTACATCAATTTTAAAAGAAAGAAAAAGAAAAGAGAAAAGAAAGAAAAAATCTAAAAGAAAAATGTTTATAAAAGAAGTCAGATAATCTTTGGCTTAGAATCCTTGATGCCATATCCTAGCTACGTATCTTGGGGTAGTTATTCATTTTTTCCCATCTTCTCCTCCTTTTCACAGAGGTAACAATAATCCCTATATGAAAAGTTATCATGGGGGTTAAACTAGATAATGCACGCTAAGGGCATAGTATAATTCCTGGTAAAGAGTGAAGCCCTTAGAAATTATGGCTGTTATTGTTATTTCTGTCGTTAGCTCTCACTCTGCTGGGAAGGACTGTAGCTGAGAAATGCTTTGTTAAGATTACCTAAGTCTTTTGTTTTTAAACTTCCCAACCCAGTTCATGACTAAAATTTGATTTTCATGTAGATTTACCCAAACAGAATGAATAAGTTGACATGAAAACACAAATATCCACTTTAATCAATAATTTCTCACTATAAATTAATATGTTTTCATTCTGGTTTATGTATATATCTGTTATGTATTTGATTAGTAAAATTCTACCCCTGAGACAGAAATAACCTCTGGATACAGACACGAAATCAAGCTCTCTTCTGTAAAGATGATGACATTCTAGACTGCTGACACAGATAAAGTCTTGCTATTAAGGTGGCTTTGTATGGAAAACAACTGACCTTTCCTGGATGACAGCTGACCACAGCAAGCAACAATTGGGAATCTGAGTGCCATTTCTTTCCAGTGGCAAGGTTGTCTCATGTACCTTTATCTGTACATGCTGTATCTCCCAAATTAGAGGAAGGACCCCAGCAGGCATGGGAAGGTCAGATGTCTGTGTCTCTTCAGGCTCTAACGTAATAGGCTTTAATAAATGCTTACTATTAAAAATAATTTCATGAAAGCCCTTTACTGCCAGATCGGTCTCTGACCTCTTACCATAGGATCTGGCTCTTCTCAGATATGAGTAGTGCAAAAACCTCTCATAAAAGCTCAATGCATGTTCTATTGCTGATAACCCACCGAAGAGCAATTCAAAATAGAACCTAACATTACACAGTAATTATTGTTGTGATAAAATCTAATGCAACGCCATTGCCGTTATGTAATTGACTCAAGTATCTATCTAGTAACTTTAGTCCAAAAGATGTGTTTAATCATAAATTCAGTCATTTATCCAATACCAGAAACCATGGTATCAAGTATTTGACATAATTACCCAATAGATATTATAAAATGCTGTTTTCTAAAAGCAAATTCATTAGTTTCATTGAAAACCACTTAATTTTTATTAATATATTATGCCATGCAAGTATAAAAAAAAGAAAAAAGAAACAAAGTACAATCAAGCTAAACTAATATAACTGTTCAAGCTCTTATAACACTGATTTTTCTGAACATATCCCGAGGATATTCCCAAAAATACAATGCCACCTGATCATCCTTGTTATTTATAATGAGAGTCCCAACAATTTCAATTCAAATATTTGTAATCATTTTTATCATCCAAAAGAAATTGCCAACTTAGTGAGAGTGTTTGATAGGCCTTATCTGGGAGAGGCATAACTCCTACCACTTGATTTGAAAAGACCTGTTAAAACAAAAATAGAGGTTGCAAAACAAAAAGATGACTCTAAAGTTTTTGCCACTATGGGCCAAAGCTGCTATACTTAATAATGTGTCCCAAGTAATCAAGGGGGAGTGATGGAGAGTTCTTGGCAGCTAGCAGGATAGCAGAGGTACCAAAAAGCTATCATCCTCCAAAGGCCTTACATGGAAAAGTAGCCCCAGGACAGAGGACAGGGGGCACAGAGGCCCAGAACTAGGCAACATGGGAAGAAAAGCAGAACTCACACTAAAAATGCAATATTAATGAAGCCACTTCTAAGAGTCTCACTGTGCAAAGGAGAAAATATCACTAAGTTCCATTGTGATTACCACTGTACATTAATTGTGTTTTACCATATTTATGTTCATGCTTCAGTTGACAGATAACAAGTTGTTAAACTTTGAAGAGAAACTAACTGCATTGATCTTATGTCTTGTTACAACCTGACACTTTTTAAAATTGTGTTTTCTGAACTAAATATAAACAAAGGTGGTGACACGGGCCAACGGTGAAAAATGATACCTCAAGGACATTACAAATTAGCTCTGCTATATAGATAAGTTCAATAACTCATAACCATTGGGAGCAGGCATGATGAAAAGTGATGTGATAAATTTGTATATTAAAAATAACTTGGAGGAACTCTGACCTGGTCAAGGTGACATTAGCTCTATCGAAAATCATCATAGAAAACACTTTTTCAATATATGAGGGACCAACTGTACAAGACGAATTAAGGGGCAGCTCAGGGCATTTTCCTGAATAATTCAGGCAAAAGTCCCAATTGGCATAAATTCAGGTCAAAGTAAGCAGGAGTTGAATGAATCACCTTTCCCTTGCTCTAACCTCCAACAGTTTTGAGTTATTAGAAGTCAGGGCTAGTTTTATTTTTAGTTACATCAAATAGTTATGAGGGCCACCAGGAAAACTTTCTTGGTCTCTGTGGAAATAAATCTACTAAAATTCTACCTTGGATTATTTTTGTATAAGGTTAACAAAGTAGTATGTAAAAATGCAAATGCCATTTTGAGGACTTGTAACATCTTGCTACTAACTATGCTGCCCAATGATGACTTTGTCCCATTTCTGCCCTCTCAGGTGGTGGAAGGAAGAAGGGACAGTCTTGCAGCTGGGTTGTCAAGCCACAGGTATCTAGAAGCTGGAGGCAGAGTCGGGTAGAAAGCGGGGGTAGCATAAGCTGAAAAGTTGGATGAGAAAAGTGACAATTCCCCCTGCAAGATGAAGAAGTAGAACCTCCTGAACATACCTATTATGTGACTTCTAACCAGAATTATTCTTCAAGAAAGAGTAGCAAAGTCTAAAAGATTTCTGATTAATTATGTGATTTATTCACTTATCCATTAACTCTTATATTCATTAACTGTGAAGACTCAATCACTGCAAACAGTGTGAAGGGTGTAAAGATTAATATCAGGTTGATAGCTTGCTGCTTTGAACACTGTGTAGTCTCATAGAGAAATAGGTCTGTACCATCAAGTACCATTTGATAAGGGGGTATAACGAAGGTTTGCATGACATGCGGCATGAGTGCACAGAAGACAGGATGGATTACCAAAGGCAAAGTGGAGGGAGGCTTCTCATGGGAGACAAATTTAACTCCAGATCTTGAGAAATGTGTATGTGTTCTTTGGGTGGAGATGGGAAAAAAGCATTCTAGGCAGTAGGCAGAAGGAACAGTCATTGGGAAAAACAAGATGAAAGGCAGCCCTGAGTGAAGATGCATGGCCAGAAAGAAAAAGAAAGTACATGCACATGGACAGTGGACAGTGGCTACAAGGGCCTTGGAGCCCAATGAGAAAGGCCCTAAAAACAGGACCAAGAGCTCTAGTTTTCTTCTGCAGGGAAGAGGAACCTGATCTCATTCACACTGCCTAAAGGTAATTCAGTAAAAAGGAATGTATTAGTCTGTTCTCACACTGCTAACAAAGACATTCCAGAGTCTGCATACTTTATGAAGAAAAAGGAGCTTAAAGGACTTACAGTTCCACATGGCAGGGGAGGCCTCACAATCATGGCGGAGGGCAAAGGAGGAGCAAAGGCATGTCTTACATGGTTGCAGACAAGTTAGCGTATGCAGGAGAACACCCCTTATGAAACCGTCAGAGCTCGTGAGACTTATTCACTACATGAGAACAGTATGGGAAAAACCTGCCCCCATGATTCAATTACCTCCCTCCAGGTCCTTCCCATGACATGGGGGGATGATTACGATTCAAGGTGAGATGGGGGTGGGGACACAGAGCCAAACCATATCAGAGACTGAAGAATGAACTGTTTGAAAAGAGAGCTCAGTTAGGAAGTTCTTGAATGTGATAAGTTCCTATAGTGGAATATTGCACAGCAGCAAAAATAAGAATGAGCAAACCAGATACAACAACATGAATCTTACTAACCATGGTGACTGAAAGAAGGTGACACAAAAGAGTATGCACAGTATAGGTCCATCAACAGAAAGTCCCAAAACAGGCAAATCTAACCTGTATAGTTAAGTGTCAGGAGAGTGGTTCCCTCTGGGGAGAAGCTAGTGATTCGAAGGGGCTATAAAAGGGAAGGTCCTGTTCTGTTTCTTAATCTGAGTGGGGGCTATAGAGGCGGATCACTTGGTTAAAATTCACCTGGCTGGATGAAGTACAGCCCACAAAGAGAAATTGTTGTAATATTTACATAAAATAGAATATATCATTTACATGCTAACTGTATGATAGACACTGTCATAAATCCTTACAGATGATCAGAAAAGCCATTCTTATCCCCTTTCAAAGGTGAGAAAAACTGAGACACGAAGAGGCTAAACCCCGAATCCAAGCCCAAACAACTAATACAGGGTCCAGCTAGACTGTCCCCATTCTGAGTTCCTACCGTTGGGGTAAATGTGCCCTTATAGGTCCCTGGCATTATTAATATTAAAATTTATATCATGCTGAATCCTACATGTTTACTCCATTAAAGCAGCCTCAAATAAGAGAAGGATAAAATGCAGCAGAGATCTTTTAAAGCAGTAGTTCTCAATGCAGCCTGCACATTAGAAACACCTTAAGAGTGCTGAAAAAAATATCAATATCTGGGTTCCACACTAAAGTGGAGCCTGAGCATCTGCATTTTTATAAAGCACCCAAGATGACTGTGACATACATCCACAGATCCAGACACTGCTCTAAACAGAAGCCTAGAAAGCAGCTGTCAGCAGATACCAAAAATATATGAGATTAATATAACTGGGTTGCAAAGTTGTTGTACAACTTCTAGCAGTCCAGGCCAAAAGGGTTCCAGGTTGGGTTATGTACTGTTCATTTCCTGACAACGAGGTTCATGCACATTCATATGCAGACAGCAAATTCTTCCTGGTCTTTGCCTCCAGTGGGAATTTGTCTTTTTTGGTTCTTGAAGGCCAGGAGTAAGCAACAGCCCACGATGTTTTCACTCCTGTTTCACTGAAGAGTCACTTGATGAATGTAGGAGCTTCACATTTTTCTCTTTTAAAAGGTCAAGGCATGGTG
This sequence comes from Cebus imitator, assembly GCF_001604975.1. Taxonomy (NCBI): domain Eukaryota; kingdom Metazoa; phylum Chordata; class Mammalia; order Primates; family Cebidae; genus Cebus; species Cebus imitator. The sequence goes on along the minus strand of NW_016107474.1, from coordinate 905,616 downwards.
GTGTTCCAACCCCTTAAGGGAGCTGTAGCAAGCAGGCAGTTAATGTAAGCCCAGGTAACTTGATTTTTCTCCAGTAATACAAGTGACATCTCCATTATGCAAATCCAGGCAAATGTTCAAAAGGATGCAAATACCATTGTCTTTTCAGTCCAATATCCTTTAATGTTTTAGACTGCTGGTTTCATCAACAGCATTAATTTTCATTCAGATTCTATATTTCAAGTGACAGCACTGTAGTGGCTCATTTTGCAGAGAAATAAAGACACGTCCACTTGAGTTTTATGAAAGGCAAAATAATTTTTGTGGGTGTGTGCCATATTTGTTGATGACTCTTTGGGAAAAGGCTAAGCAATTAACTTTCAAACACAAGTCTTGAGGACACAAGCTTTCTTCTTGGTAACTCAGCCATGTGAATGTCACTGCAGAGAGCTCCTGCATGGACAGCTGACTCTGTATGACTTCTTCAGCTGGGGGGATGGCTTCCAGGAGGCATAGGGAGCTGCCACCCTGTCTCTGTCCTACACCTGCTCCTGTGACCTTGACAGCCTCTCATATCCTCCACCTTCCGTCTCCTTGTTTCTAAATGTGATCCAAGCAATAGGCTTTATGCCTAATTTTATTCTCTCCTCCTCCACCTCATTTAGACCTTGAGCTAGTCAATTAACCGCTTTGTTCTTCCATTATTAACAGACACCATGGCATAAGGTTGTTGGGACTTAAAACAAGCTGGTGCGACACAATGCTTCACACAGCACTCAAGGACAGGTGTGAAGAGTGAGCTAGCTATTGGGGCTGGGGTAGAGGAGATGAGTGAGGAGCTTGCTTTCTGCACCATCTGAAAGAAGGCACCCAAAAACTCAATCATCAAGATAAATATTTTGATGCAATATTTTTAAAAATTGCAATTGCTGCAAAAAAAAGTCATGATGGACACAACCTCAAAATTTTAAATAAAGACAGGATCCATCGCAGTGCCAACACAAGCCATACTGCAGCCTGAGGCAAAAGAAAAAAAAATCAGTAATAATTATGCCCTCTCTTTAAAAAATAGTGATGTTTTGCTTATGATGGATTTTCTGCATTGATTCTGATCTTGTCTTTATTTGACATTTTATTTCTCATGGGTTTTTAATGCATTAATTTTGAGTTTTAAAAATGTTGCATTACAATGCTATCACTCCTGATCAGAGGTCCCCAACCTATTTGGTACTAGGGACTGGTTTCATGGAAGAAAATTTTTCCATGGACCAGGAGGTGGGGGGATGATTCAGGCATAACTCAAGCATATTAAATTTATCACACACTTTATTTTTATTATTATAATATATAAAGAAATACTTCTATTAGTCATCATAATGTAGAATCAGTGGGTACCCTTAGCTTGGTTTCCTGCAACTAGAGGGTCCCATGTGGGGGAGATGGGAGACAGTGACAGATCATCAGGCATTAGATTCTTATAAGGAACACACAGCCTAGATCCCTCACACACACAGTTTACAATAAGGTTCATACTGATATGAGAATCTAATGCTACCCCGATCCAACAGGAAGTGGTACAAGCAATGGGGAGTGGCTGTAAATACCGATGAAGCTTGGCTTGCTGGCAGCCAGGTTCCTACCAGGTTATAGACTAGAACTGGTCTGTGGCTCAGGGTTGGGGACCCCTGCTCTTGCTGACTTAAGGTTTTGGCCCCTGAAGTGAGTGCCTCTCTGGTTTCATCAGCTGGCCCCAGTCTGGGTTCTGCCAGTGATCAGGTCCTACAAGATCTCTCTGATTTCACTCCAGGCATCCTGGCCTTTCTCTATGCTGGGCTTCCTGAGTGCTCTACTGACATTTGCTGAATGAACATGGCCTATCAAGTACCTGGAGGCTTTTTGAGCATTTACGGCCTTTTCACATGTGTACCTTCAGCTTGCATTCATGTAGGTGGCCCTAAAATAGATGAGCAGTACCTTCCAGATAAAAGGAGGGGTAATCTCAGGGGAACCATCTATGGAGTACAAGTTGTAAAACACATGGGAGCATGGGCATGCCAGGGGGGACAAGTGGGAATCGAATATCTAGCCCTTGCTTCCCTTTCCACATGCCACGAGCCTCCACCCACTCACAAGAATAGGATATATTTTTAAATTGGACAAAGGAAACTTCTACCACTAAGTCTGTGCCTCTGCAAAGCTACCTCTGACCAGAGGGAGCATGCCTTTTAAATTCTGCACAAAGATACGATAGGGGCTAGCAGATGTCCTGTGGATAGAACTATTTGGGTTCACTGTAAATATGGAAAAACATTTGTCAAAGTAAAGTCAGTTGCACAATGTCAGCTGTCATATGAATGCAACTGACATTGTGCAGAGAGGTCTGCCTAGGGTTGATGTGGGAAGAGGGACAGTCCACCCACGTCCTAGAGGTGAAACTGCTTGAAGTGTTAGGGTAACTAATCACCTAGAATCCATTCATGTTTCCAACACTGGGGAGAGAGCGGAAGCAGGAAAGTTGCTCAGGCTTGGCAGACAAGAAGAAGGAACAAATTTGGAGACTTGCATTTGAGATAGCGAGAAGATGTCTGAGACATTATTTCTTGGGCAATGGCTCTTTGCTCCTCTGAAACCCGGGACAAAAAGGGGGCACGATGTTTGCGGGAACCGTTCAGTTCTCCCCTGCTCCTTGGTCTGTTTCTTTGGTCCACCCTTATCCCACTTCTCTGTGATGCCTGGCAACAATGAGTAGTGTTTATTTTTTTCTCTGTAATTAGTTATGTATTTTAACACAAATCTGGTTATTAAAACTGCCAACAAACCCACAATATGTTCTAGAATCCAGTTACAGTTGTCCCTTGTTATCCGCAGGGTGTTCGTTTCAAGATCCCTCCCCCACTAACACCAAAATCCTGGGATGCTCAAGTCTCTTATACAGAGTGGCATGGTATTTGCATACAACCTATGAACCACCCCAAATGTCCCCTGTATACTTAAATCGTCTCTAGATTACTTATCTAAAATACCTAATACAATGTAAATGCTATGTAAATAGTTGTTATATTGCTTTGTTTGTATTATTTTTTGTGGTTATGTGTTACTTTTACTGTGTTTACCCCTGAATATTTTCTATCATGGATGCTGAACCTGTAGATACGGGTGGCCACCTGCACTCAGTGAAGCCTTAAAGTAGACCCCATCCCCAAATCAGCCTCAGACAGTCAGCTCAGCCAATCCATGAAAATGCCCTAAAACAGCCTCCTAATTACTTCCTCCAGGTTTCACCTCAAATAGACAAAAATAATAAAATGCCAAGGAGAAATTGACTAGGATGAGGTCTCTTCAGGAACCAGTGAGCCCAGATAAAACTATGTAAGGGCTTTTTTCTAAGTGAGACTTTTTCTTCCTTCTGTGTAGGAATTTCTGCATTAATAAGAACATTTTCTTTCTTGCCAAGAATCTACAGATAGGATCACATTGACATTCTGGTCCTTCAGACAAAATGTACTTCTGAAGGTTAAGGAGTCATTCTAAAATACAACAAAAAAACAAAAGAGAAAGAAATGTGTGAGAATAACAGAGTGCAGAAAAAGTCTCTGAACCATAGCTAACATTTGTGCAGAGAGAGTATGTAGAGAAGCTGGCTAGATCTTTTATAATTAAAATACAGTCAGAAACCAGCTGTAACCAGCTCAATAGAAGTTATTCAGTTTCTTCACTTTATAATAATAATTTCCCTCTCAAACGTCTTTGTTTTCTTCAACATATTCTGAAAAGCTTTAAAAAAGAAACATACACATTATATTGTATTATACTGTAGTATTTTGTATCATATTAATTATGCTATGGCTATCATTTATTACTAATCATACTTATGGTAATCGAAGTAATTATAAATATATTTGCTATACTTACATTTACTGTATTATGTTATATGATGCTATGTCATGTTATATAACATATTTAAATACTTTGCCATTTTTTTCTGCCCTGAATTGACCAGAGAAGTTCTCAGCCTCAGACATGGCTGGTAGTTAGGAAATGCTAGTTTCCTCCCTCTTTTCACCGAAAATTGCTCCATTCTTTTCATAGTAGCCTATACTGTTTAATCTTAATCTCAGTTTTATTTCCTGTAGGCCATCATCTTTTGAGTGTTCACTATGTACGTATATGTGTTCACTATAATAAGTATATTCTAATGAGTTGTCTCATTTTATTCTTACCTGTGAAATAGGTAGGATTATTAGATCTCATTTTTCAGATAAGGATATTATGGTCTAAGAGCTAAGCATGTTCTCACTCATAGGTGGGTGTTGAACAATGAGAACACATGGGCACAGGGAGGGGAATATCACACACTGGGGCCTGTTGCAGGGTGGGGGTCTAGGGGAGGGATAGTGGGGGGTGGGGAGGTTGGGGACGGATAATATTGGGAGAAATGCCTGATGTGGGTTACAGGGGAATGGAGGCAGCAAACCACCATGGCATGTGTGTACCTATGCAACAATCCTGCAAGATCTGCACATGTACCCCAGAATTTAAATTAAAAAAAAGGTCAAACAGCTAGTGAGTCAAATGCCATCTAGTACCAACTCTCTGCTTTGATGACTCAGATTCTTCTCCCAGCTAGCCTCTTTGTTAGGATTGAAAATCCAAACGGAGAAGCCGAAAGGGAGGATGTTTACCAAAGTCCAACACTTGCCTTGAACTAACAACTTCATGAATGACAAGAAATCCATGCTCTCTGAAAAGTATGGGCTGAGTTAGTTAATAAGGCTGTCCGTGACGCTAAGTGCTATGTTTGATAACACACAGACTACAGGGGCTTGGCTTCAGATCTCACAGAGAATGGTGTTTGGCTCTAAGCTTGCGTAAAGATAAATGTCTATCCTCATTCACTTACATTCATTTATTTATTCAACAGTTTTTGAGAACTTGCTATGTGTCAAATGCTGAAACAGATATTAGATAGATGTAATGATTAGTAAAATAAGATCCTCTGCCTCTAGGAGCTTATAGTTTTAGATGGAAAGATAATTCACAAGTAGGTATTATTACAAGAAAAGGCTATTCAAGGAAGAAATGTGTAGCACAGATATAAATGCTGCAGAGTTCCAAAAAGAAGGTTATTTCCAACTGAAACTAAAACCTCAACACACAGAGAGGCAGATGACGGCAAGATGGAATGGAAAACGCACTTCAGGGATAAAGGCACCACTGCAAGATTTCTAAAGGACATTTCAGGTAGACATCTCCCCTGGCTGCACATTAGAATCTTCTGTGGAAATTGATTGATTGATTGATTGAGGTGGAGTCTCGCTCTGTTGTCCAGGATGGAGTACAGTGGTACAATCTGGGCTCACTGCAACCTCTACCTCCTGGGTTCAAGTGGTTCTCATGCCTCAGCCTCCCAAGTAGCTGGGATTAAAGGCATGCACCAACGTGCCCAGCTAAGTTTTGTAATTTTAGTAGAGAAAGGGTTTCACCACGTTGGCCACGATGGTATCGAATTCCTGGCCTCAAGTGATCCGCCCTCCTTGGCCTTCCAAATTGCTGGGATTACAGGTGTAAGCCACCACACCCAGCCGGCCATCCTGTGAAACTTTTAAAAATATAATGGGCCCCACACTCGGAGTTCATATTCAACTTGTCTGGGGTAGGGCCTGAGCATTGGTATCATCCAGTAACTTCACATGTGATTCAAACATTCGGCCAGGATGGAGGAGCCCTAATTAGGAATTTAAAAATCTGTCAAGATCTAAGAGATTATGCTGAATGAGTCAGGGTTTCTAGGAACGCTGATGGACATTTATTGAGTAGCCCCATCATTAAGTGGGAACTTTTCTTCTTCTACATACAGAATTTCACCTAATTTCCTCAACAATTTTATAAATAAGGGGTGAAGAACAGAATTAATTGGGAGCTTACCATGGCCTAAAACTGTGCTACAGCATTATACAAATTATCTCATTTAATTAAATGTCAGATATCATGATGAGGTTACATGTTAGCCTATCAACCATGGAGACCCACAGAGGTCAGCTGCTCAAGAGAACAATAGGGTGAAAATATTCTTTGACGAAAATCCATCCCTCCGCAGCCCTGAACGAGGAAGAAATGCAATGCATTTAGAAACCCCTAAGGGGTCCAGGTTTGCTGGAAGGGAAAACGTATTTGCTCAGAGCACTGGAAGAATTTATTTCTTTGCTGACTTTCTTCTTTCTTGTCGCTTTGTTGTTGGTGTACAGGAGCTCTTTTTACACTAAGGACAGTAGCTGTCTGGTATACAGGTTGCACAATTCTTCTGTCCTATTATCATTTGTTTTATAACCGTACAGTCTCCCAAATGGGGCTTTTAGTGACTTACACTTTTACTTACTATTTTTGGGGTCGGAGCCTTGCTTACCAGCCTTTCCTGGTCCAAAGTTACATCTTTAGCTTTTCTCCTGCAGGGATAGGTCATTGTTATTTTACTGTGCGTTGCTGTATCGCACTTTTCAGCTATTGTGCTTTTTACAAATTGAAACTAAGACCGCAATCCTGCTTTTAGCATACCTGTCAGCACGCTCTCACTTTCTGTTTTGGTATCTTATTTTGGTTTTCCGGCCATACTTCAACCTTTTTCATTATTATATGTCTCCTGATGAACTGTGATCGGTGATCTTTGGTGTTACTATTGTAATTGCTTTTCGGTGCCATGAGCCATGCCCACAGAAGACGGGAAACTTAACTGATAAATGTTGTGAGTGTTCTGACTGCTCCACTGAGCAGCCATTCTCCTATCTGTCTCCCTCTCTTTGGGCCTTTCTATTTCCTGAGACACAACAATATTTATTTTATTTTATTTTTCTTTTTTCTTTAATTGCATTTTAGGTTTTGGGGTACATGTGAAGAACATGCAAGATTGTTGCATAGGTACACACGTGGCAGTGTGATTTGCTGCCTTCCTCCCCTTCACCTATATCTGGCATTTCTCCCCATGCTATCTCTCCCTAACTCCTCACCCTCCGCTGTCCCTCCCCTATTTCCCCCCAACAGACCCCAGTGTGTAGTGCTCCCCTCCCTGTGTCCATGTGTTCTAATTGTTCAACACCCGTCTATGAGTGAGAACATGCAGTGTTTGATTTTCTGCTCTTGTGTCAGTTTGCTGAGAATGATGGTTTCCAGGTTCATCCATGTCCCTACAAAGGACACGAACTCATCGTTTTTGGTGGCTGCATAATATTCCATGGTGTATATGTGCCACATTTTCCCTGTCCAGTCTATTTAAATTAGGTCAATGAATAACCCTACAATGATCTCTAAATGTTCAAGTGAAAAGAACAGATACATGGCCCTCACTTTAAATCAAAAGCTAGACTGATTAAGCTTTATTTTTTAAATTAATTAATTAGTTAAATTTGAGACAGAGTCTTACTCTGTCACTCAGGCAGGTGTTCAGTGGCCTGATCTCAGATTACTGCAAGCTTTGCCTCCCAGGTTCAAGCAATTCTTCTGCCTCAGCCTCCAAAGTTGCTGGGATTACAGGTGCGTGCCACCACAGCTGGCTAATTATTTTTCATATTTTTTAGTACAGATGGGGTTTTACTATGTTGGCCAGGCTGGTCTTGAACTCCTGACCTCAAGTGATCCATGCACCTCGGACTCCCAAAATGCTGGGATTATAGACGTGAGCCACCGCCCAGCCTAGACTGACTAAGCTTAATGAGGAAGGCATGTCAAAAGCTGAGAGAGACTGAAAGCCAGGCCCTTTGTACCAAATAATCAGCCAAGTTATGAATGCAAAGGAAAAGTTCTTGAAGGAAACTAAATATGCTACCCCAGTGAACACATGAGTGGCAAGAAAGTGAAAATGACTTATTGCTGATGTGGAGAAAGTTTGAATGGTCTGGATAAAGATCACACTAGTCAAAACATTCACTTAAGCTAAAGCCCAATCCAGAATAAAGCCCCCTCTCTCTCTACAACGCTATAAAGGCTAAGAGAAGTAAAGAATCTGCAGAAGACAAGTCTGAATCTAGCGGAGGTTGGTTCATTAGGTTTAAGGAAAGAAGCAACCTCTATAATGTAGGGCAAGGTAAAGCAGCAGTCCTGATACAGAAGCTGCAGCAAGATATCCAGATCTAGCCAAGACCATTGATGAAAGTGGCTACACTAAACAATAAATTTTCACTGTAGGTGAGACAGCCTTCTATTGAAAGAAGATGCCATGTAGGACTTTCACAGTTAGAGAGAAGTGAATGCCTGGCTTCAAAACTTTGAAGAATAGGTGGACTCTCTGGTTAGGGGGTAATATATCTGGTAACTTTAAGTTGAAGCAAACACTCATTTGCCATTCTGAAATTTACTCTGCCATGTTCTATAAATGGAATAAGAAAGTCTGGATGACAGCACATCTGTTAACACCATAGTTTACCAAATATTTTAAGGCCCCTGCTGAGATCTACTGATTAGGAAAAAAAAGGTTCCTTTCAAACTATTACTTTTCATTGACAATGCACCTAGTGATCCAAGAGCTCTGATGGAAGTGTGCAAGACTGATGTTGTTTTCACGAATGCTAACACAACATCTATTCTTCAATCCACGGATCAAGAAGTAATTTTGCTTTTCAAAATACATTTTGTAAAACTGTAGCTTACAAAATACAGAAATACATTTTGTAGGCCATAGCTGGCATAGAGAGTGATTTCTTTGATGGATTTGGGCAAAGTACACTCATAACCTTCTGGAAAGGATTTACCATATGAGATGCCATTAAGAACATTCGTGATTCATGAAAAGAGGCCAAAATATCAACACTAACAGGGGTTCGGAAGAAGCTGATTCCAACCCTCATGGATGACTTGGAGGGGCTAAAGACTTCAGTGGAAAAAGGAACTGCAGATGTAATGGAAATAGTAAGAGAACGAGGATGAGAAGTGCAGTCTGAAGATGTGACTGAATTCCTGCAATCTCATCATGAAAAGTGAGTGGATGAAGAGCTGCTATTAGGGATGAGCAAAGAAAGATGTTTCTTGAGATGAAATCCACTCCTGGTAAAGATGCTATGAACATAGCAGAAATGACCAAAAAAGAATTTGGAATATTGCATACATTTAGTTGATAAAGCAGCAGCAGGGTTTGAGAAGACTGACTCCAATTTTGGAAGAAGTTCTACGGGAGGTAAAATGATATCAAATAGCATCACATGCTAGAGAGAAAGATTTTGTGAAAGAAATAATTGTTCGATATTACAAACTTCACTGTTGTCTTACTTTAAAAATCTGCTGCTGCACCCTGCAACTATCTCTTAGCAACCACCACCTGGACCCATCAGCAGCCATCAACATTGAGGCAAGACTCTTCACCAGCGAAAGGATTCAGATGTTTGTTACCTTTTTTTTTTTTTAGTAATAACATATTTTTAATTGAGGTATGTACATTTTTTAGATGATGCTATTGCACATTTACTAGATTGCAGTATAGTATAAACAGAACTTTTATATGTACTGGAAAAGCAAAAAAAAAAAAAAATCATGTGACTCCCTTTATTGTGATAATCACTTTATTGTGACACTCCTTTTACTGTGGTGATCTGAAAACCTTTGATATCTCTGAGCTATGCCTACATTACCTTTAGACATGTTTTATGGTTTGCTTCTCACTTTTAGCCCTCATATCCATCTAGAAATGAGCATCACTACATATTGTGAGAGAGGAAGCTAATGATGTTTTTCACAGATGTATAGCCTATTGTCTCAACTCCATGTATTTAAGAGACAGCTCCTTCCTGGGTAATTCTGACTCATTAATAAAGATGGGTAAATTGCCCCTGACCTTTAAGGTGAGATTTAATACCCATTTTTAGCAATGGTTTTCAGAACGTGGCAGATACGTGCAGCATTTGAATGATTTTCATGTTCCCCCTAACCTCTGACATTTGCATTGCAGCTACTGTGCTATGGATTTTGTCTAACAGATTTTTAAAACAATTATTTTGTGTGTGAATCCAGGAGCCCCTTGGCATTGGGACTACTTTAAATTCAAACTCAAGAGTGGAAAGGAGGCATGTAAATCTCTACTAACAAATCCTTGGGGAAGAAATATGTACTTTCTCTTCTACTTCAGATCTATAAAAACAGTTGACTTACAATGATTTAATTAGAATAAATCTAGCCTTGATATTAGACTCGTTTGTATTTATTACATGTAAATTCTTACCTTTGGCCTCCCAGAGAACTTAAAGCCATTTCCTGTGACTAAATATTCAGTTCAATTCACAATATGAGAAAAAAAGTTAAAATGAGATGAACCTGCACAAAAGTAGCTGGAACCTGAATTAGTGGATTCATTCTTTCCAAAAGAGCACACATGACAAGAAAAAAAAATACAATAAAAAGGAAAGGTGACACTACCACAGTATTAGGCAGGCAGAATGCTACCTGCTTTTTGTATTTATATCTAGTTTAGCATGCTGGCTACTGTTATTCTGATAAGACTGATGAAGAGACAGGTTCAACACCCTGCCCTTTCCCCTCCCCAGATAAGGCAGAGTCATGTTCTAAATTCAATGGGGGTCTGTTTCTCTTTTCAGCCTCCTTTCTTGCTATGAATACAGGTTCTTCATAGAACGAGAATCACACGTTCTCAAGGAGTTTGCTCCAGCCTCTAACATATTTGCCTACCCTTGTATCTTTCTCTTCTCTGCTGATACATGAAAGACTACCCTGGAATAATGCCATCTCCATCAGCATTGCCAGGATCCACAGTAAACCCTATGGTCAAAGAGAGAAGGGATTTAGACAGCTTTTCTCCTGTCTCCCCCAGAGTCTGTTGTACGCATCCCTTCCCAATACTGTGTTTAGTGATGCTCAGTTGATAGCTTCATCTTAAAATCAACCATAACAGTACTCTTCATACAATGGAAACTGGCAAATCAGGGCTTCACACGTCCTCCAAGCTACTCGTTAAAGCTTTACCACCACACCGTTACCTTTCCCCATTTCAGAGGGGTGTCTTGGAGCTTAGAAGGTGCCTTTTGATTAGAAGGTGTCTTTGATTTCAGAGGCCCATGGTGGAGAGGGAAGAGCAAGAAGAAAACCATGAGATGACTTTGAGCTGAATCTGGTTTAAGCTTTGAGAACCAGAGAGAGATAAGGGAGTCAGACAGATCTATGATCACGAAATTCCTGGGGTTGTACTTCTGAAAAATCTAGACAGATTTTGTTCCCCCCACACATAACTTAAAATTGAGAAACTGCAAATTTGCCAGAAGTCTGGAGAATATAATGCTTTTTTTTTTTTTTTTAAAGGAAAGCAATACTTGGCGCCTGATTCCTGCTTATGCTGCAATACTGCAAAAACACCTTGGCCTTCTTGGAGAATAGAGAATATCAGACCTCCTATCAATAGAAATCATAATTTAAAACAAATTAAATTAACCTGGGATCAACTACTTGATATAGCATTTCATTGAATAAAGACAGAAAATCTACTTTTTAAATACATTTATTTAGTTTGTTGGCCAATAGCAAACAACCTGTCAAACAACCTGTTTTTGGTTTCAGGATCCTTTATACTCCTACAGAACCTAAAAAAAAATTATCAATTTATTTAAAAAATAATCAGCTTATAGCTTTTTCACATAAATAATATTTTTAAATAAAAACTATATTTTCCTAAACAAAAGAAAATATAGTAGGAAAAGTGGCTGCTGCTTGGCTTTCATGTTTGGCTTAAGGGAAGCAGCTGGATTCCTTTATCTGCTACTTTCAGTCTGGCTCAATGATATACAGAGGAAGCCTCTGGAAGCTCCATGATATACACATGAGACTTGAGCAGGAGAAAGGCATAAAACATCTCAGTATTTTTATGAAAATAGTTTTGACCTCATGAAGCCCCTGATAAAGTCTCAGGGATTCTCACTGATCTCACTTTAAGAAATCTTTGCCCTTTTAAAGCCTTTGTAAGATTCCCAAAATAAACGGTACCTAGGAACTTGTTAAAATGCAGATTCCCTGGGCCCCACACATAGAGATCTTTATTCAGTAAGTTGGGAGTGTGGTTTAGGCATCTGTCTTTTTAATAAACTCCCCATACTTTGAAGAACACAGCTATCTGACAACCTTTAGACAAGCTTTGTTCAGCCTGCCCTGGGAAGGTGAAAACGTATTTGCAGATGACATTCCACCCAAATGCCAGGTCATAACCATGAGAGAAAAAAACTTTTAATAATTATCCTGCCTTTCTTCTTGTAAGAAAATGGGTGCCAATGAATCTACCTATCCAGTATTTATTGAGTGCCCATTTTGTAAAAGGTACAGTGATAGTTCTGTGGTATGGTTTGGCTGTGTCGACACCTAAATTTCATCATGAATTCCCATGTGCTGTGGAAAGGACCTGATGGGGAGCATTTGATTCATGAGGGCAGGTATCTCCCGTGCTGTTCTCTTGATAGTGAGTAAGTTTCACAAGATAGAATGGTTTTATAATGGGAAGCTCCCCTGCACATTCTCTCTTTGCCTGCTGCCATCTACGTAAGATATGACCCGCTCTTCTTTGCCTTCTGCCATGTCTGTAAGGCCTCCCCAGCCATGGGAAACTGTAAGCCCATTAAACGTCTTTCTTTTGTAAATTGTCCAGTCCTGGGTATATTTTTATTAGCAACATGAAAATGAACTACTACACTCTGGAAACTCAAAGGTGTTTGAGAGACAATCACTGGTTCAAGGTGCTTGCAAATCATATGGGAAACACCAAAGACACAGGTGAGGAGAAGACAGAGAGAACAAGAGTTAATCCTCAACTTACTAAGTCAAGGGCCACCTTGTAGAAGGATTGGGCTGCTCTTGGGGGTCTCCTAAGGAACAGGGCTAGGACCAAAGGGAAAAACAATTCGCAGCTTGATAAATGAAATGTATCAAGCACAATGTCTCAGAATTGGAGTGACTGGGATGGACTGGGCTGTCCCTTTAAAGGATTCAGACAACAGCCTCAGAGTGTGGGGCAACTTTGAACTGAGTGCTCCTCATGAGCCTGTTCAACCCTGATGTGCTATGATCCTGTAAACCAGTGTTGGCCTAGGTATTCGGGTTCTAATTAACTCCTTTCCTTATACATGTTTTCCTTCTGTTATGATTGTTTAAATGAGCATCATGAATCTGTGGTTTTCATTATAAACTACCTTGATTTTTTCTGCTATAGAACATAAAGCGTAAAAACGAAAGCGCTTCATTGCTTTGTAAGCTCTTAAGAACAGCCTCTGTGGCTCATTTGTGACCCTTTCCTCACCCCTCTTTCTTTCCTTCCACCACTACCCCCAGTGCCTAACATTCAGGGAAGTTACTTGCTATGAATGGAAGGCTTAATTTCCATAAAGTGGGTGACAGACACTATGGGTTCAGAAGCGATGTAAAACCAATTCATTAATCCTGTACCTACAATTGACAAAGCAGGCATCCCTTGTTTCCCAAGCTAGAGCCATAAGGTTTACCCCAAGTTTTTGCCAATGCCACCAGGAAAACGGTGTCCCTCTCCTTGAGCCCCTCCTATAGGATTTCCAAGCTCCCCTGCATCATCTCCATCTATCCCAGTAATTCCAACAGATCAAGGAAATAAAATACAGCTCCTCATCAGAGAAAAACTAAGAAGCCTGGGTGGGCACTAATGTCAGTGCTGTCTTGTTTACTCTGAAGGGAAGCTCTGTGCTCACCGTTTGAATTCAATTAATCTAATCAGACAGGAAATTAGCAGCCAAAATTGCCTTTCTATTAGGTGGACATGACCCAACAGCCATTTGGACAGAAAGTATGATGGCTGGCCTAATTTCTCCAGTGTCATCTAATCAAAAGGAAAAACAAAAAAAAAAAAACAAAGAATGTCAATATTATCTGAAGTTGCAGGGCCAAGCATCTCTTCTTTCCCAGCTGCATAAGGCCTTGAACATCGTAAATGCTCCATGGGGCAAACTGGGCATTAATTCAAATATTTATTGGATGTCTAATGTATAACAGGCACTGTTCTAGGGGATGGGAATACAGTAGGAGTGACCACAGATCCCTGCCCTCATGTATAATAGTTAGGGGTGACAGACAGTTTCTCTGATAAAAATAAAGCATGTGTCTTTAGGGAGTACTGGATCAGACAGGGCTGGAAGTTTAGAATTTTAAAAAAGAGGGGCAGAGGAGGGCCATGGAGATGACACCATTTGAACCCACCTAAGTGGAATGAAGACTAGATTTTGTCTGCTAACAAGGAAGTTCCCAAACTCTTACCCAAATCAAAATTCACCTTGGGAGCTTGCTTATACATTTTGCTTACAAATTATAGTTCTCACCCATGGAGGTTCTTATTAGTAGATCTGGGATGGGGCCCAAGAATCTGCAAATTTAACAAATATTTCCTGCCACTAGGTGTTTGAGAACCATTGTAGCAGGAGCTGAGGATCCTTTAAATAAATTTATAAAATCATTAACTTAATATTTTTAATGCATTCAGCAAGTTTCACACATCAGGCTCTGTGCTGGGTATGGGGATTTCTCTGGGGGAAAAGACGGAATTACTTTCTTGAAGAAATACACTATTTAGATGGCTATAAAGGTAATAATCAGATAATCTCACAAATATAAGTTCAAACTGTGGTAAAGCTTTCAGGAGACTGCAGTAAGAAACTAAAGCCTGTGGTAGAGGGTCCCTAGCAGGTGAGGGAGGCATGGGCTCACTCAGGGTAGAAGCCAGATAATGAGTGGGAGAAAGAACGTCATAAGCAGAGAGAAGAGCATGAACCAAGGGCCTGAGCTAAATAAGAGGTCTCTGATCCACAAAACCTTCTAGTAATCAGTGCTTTCTAGAACATTCTGTCCATCTCCAGCCTTGGCTGAAACCAGCCTTTTCCCTAAGGCCACCTTCCTGCCTGCAGTCCCACCCAGCAGAAGGGCTGTCACTGAGGCTTTTAAGCAGGGTTGAGACTTGAGTGGTCTTCCTTTTGAGGGGCTTTTGGGTTGAGATGGAGAAGATGGCCTAGCCTGGAGGAAGGCCAGAGGATGTAAGACTGGCTTGAAGAGGTTGCTGTCATGGTACAGGCTGGAAGAGAGCTTAACCCCAGGGAAGGGATGGAGAGGAAGTCTAGAAAGTGTAAGCCATGTGGTCAGAGACAAAGCCTGCACTACCTACCGCCTATGGTAGAGCAGTATGGGTTAATGACTAAGAGCTCTGACGTCCTGCACATGGGGCTAGACACCAGGTTCATTATCAACTGTTTTATCAAGGGAGACTTTTTCACCCCTCTGATCCTCAATTTTCTTATGTGTTGAATGCGGAGATAACTAAACATACTCACATCTTCACTTGCATAGCTGTGAAAATAAAAAAAAATGACAGTTCTGTAGTACCGAAGTGCTCCTCGCATGGAAACCACAAGAGATCAACAAACAGTAGTTAACTTGAAACTCATGTCATTAAAACCTGTCTTCACTTTCACATAGTTCTGTGTGGCTGCTTTCAAATGGGCCTCCCTGTTGGCTTAAGAATTGATATTGTTCAGAATAATGGCCCAAGCTCCATCCATGTTCCTAAGAAGGACATGATCTTGTTCCTTTTTGTGGCTTCATAGCATTCCATGGTGCGTATGTACCACATTTTCTTTATCCAGTCTGCAATGTATGGGCATTCACAGTAAGGAAAAAGCAGATGCCCTTGTTCTCGCTTATCGGGGGAGCTAAACATTAAGTACATATAGACTCTAAGAAAGGAGCAACAGACACCAGGGCCTATTTGAGGGTGAAGGATGGAGGGTGGGAGAGGACTGAAAAACTACCTATTGGTACTATGCTTAGTACATGGATGACAAAACAGTCTGTACACCAAACCCCTGTGACACACAATTTACACCTGTAACAAACCTGCACATGTACCCCCTGCACCTAAAAGTTTTGTTTATTGCGGGATTGTTCACAATAGCAAAGACTTGGAACCAACCCAAATGCCCATCATCGATAGACTGAATAAAGAAAATGTGGCACATATACACCATGGAATGCTATGCAGCCATAAAAAGGATGAGTTCATGTCCTTTGCAGGGACATGGATGAAGCCGGAAACCATCATTCTCGGCAAGCTGACACAAGAACAGAAAACCAAACACCGCATGTTCTCATAAGTGGGTGTTGAACAATGAGAACACATGGAAACAGGGAGAGGGACATCACACGCCAGAGCCTGTGGAGGGGTGGGGGGCTAGGGGAGAGATAGCAGGGTGTGGGGAGATAGGAGAGGGATAGCATTAGGAGAAATGCCTAATGTAGATGACGGAGTGATGGATGTAGCAAACCACCATGGCATCTGTACACCTATGTAACAAACACGCACATTCTGCACATGTACCCAAGAACTTAAAGTATAATAAAAATTTTTTTAAAAAGCTAAATTGATATTATTTTAGGGCCATTTTGCTTGATTAAAGAATGGATATGCACCAAAACTAGGGTGAAAGACAGCTCAGTGGATAGCATCTTTGTGGTCCTTCCCCCCCAAAACAAATGCTGAAGTTACAATACAAAAGCCTGTTGTACAGTCACGAGCCATGAGCATCGTAATCACACTGCAGATTTGGTTATCTGAGCGGGTTGTGCTTACTGAGCTCAGTGTCGTCTATTACCAGATGGATGTGGAGATGGAAAAATTATTTCCAGCAAACTCATGATTAGCTCTCAGAGTAAAATCCACTTCTAAGATCCCCACCGGGATGACTGATCTGCACAGAATGGTCATTCCTGAAACTCCTAAAACCAGTCAACAGACCACATTTCCCTGGCCGACTCTGCCGCAGCTCTCCCTTTCCAACAATTTTCAAAGAAAGTGGTGAAGTATGTCCAGCCCAATCCCCATGAATTGGGGGTAGTTTTTCCAGCTTATGAAATCCTCAGGGGTCACATAGACCTATTAACCCAAATGATTATGATTTGCCAGAGATGTTTCTCTGCAGCCTGGTGGGTCTGAGGCTCAGTAAGGAGTGGAAAAAGTTTGATGAACCTCAGACTGCAATTGTTGGATATCTATAAATCTCTAAGGACATCCAAAAAACGGAATATTTTTCAGACTTTACAAATTCAAGTTTTAACAACACGGGAAAACACTCGTGTGTTATTAAGTTGTAAGCGCCAAAAGCAGTATGAAATGTGAGGCGTGATTCAAATATTCACTCTGCCTGGAATGCCATCCTCCTCGTTCGCTGTCTCACATCACTCGGGGTTGCTCACCCTTTAACACCTGATGTAGCGAGAACAGGCACTTCGTGTCCATATCTATCCCCTGGCCTCTTACTACTTCACAGATCTTATCATTTCCCGACACTGGGCCATGCACTTGCATAATTTTCAAGTTGATCCTCTATCTCCCTCACTAGAATGTACTTTCTTTATGGCTGGAGACTTCCTCTTATTTGCCTCTGCACCCCCAACGGTTAGTATAGAGAGAGGTACTCTATAAATTTCTGTTGAATAAACAAGCAGGATGCACTCAAATATTGGTTGAACGAATTAATTATCTAAAAATCAATATGAAAATTTAGAGAGACAATGGATGAAAAACACTCTGTAAACCTTAAGGCGCAAGACAAATGTTTATTACCATTATGATATGTGAGATGTGTTGGATCAAAAGTAATTTTCAGTGGCAAGATCTTCACATGGATCACTTAGGTTTGAAGAGATTAATCCAGCTAAAGTGGCTTGAACATAAATTATTCTCTCCCAAGCGCAGTGGTACAGATGATTGGACAGCAGCATTTTTATTGGAATTGATTTGTAGTTAATAGTTATGTAAAATTTACTACGGAATTTTTTTCTAATTATCCTAAGTAAATAATTCTGGTGAAAGACTTCGCAAAGAAAGATAAAAGAAAGGCTTCTATAAATAATGCTGGCTCACAAGTGCCACCTTCCCCCCTAGTATTATGAATTATTTTCTTACTGTAACTGAGAAACCAGCAATTGTATGATTTCCAGTATTTATGAACTTGGGCAAGCATTATATCCCTCTTTTCTGGACAGTTACTTCTAGGTATAGCTTTTTTTTTTTTTTTAAAATAAAAGCACATTATACAGGATTGGGGCTCTAACAGCAACCATCATTTGTTTGATGAACTCTGCCTCAGTGTGGGCTGCTGGTGGCCTTAATCCAGGATAAGGAGAAGTCCAGCTTGGGAGCTGTCCTGAGCAGTCATCTATGGCTAACTCACTAAAATATCACTGGAAATCCCAGAAGATGAACAAAGTTTTAGTTAATAAACTTCACCCAGGGATAGTATGTGATTCAACTGCACTGTGTTTTTTTTTTTTTTTTTTTTTTTTGAGAAACTTTTGGGGATAGGGCATAGACCTCAAAGCTACATGTGTCAGTGGTCAAAATCAATGAACTGTCTTCCAAAAAGAGGAAACTACAGGATTTTATAAGTTGAGTAGGCAGGACTTTGGGCTCCCTAAAAGCAGCAAGCTGGTGATGGTCATGGCTGTATACTCAGCACTTATAGTGGGGCCTGGTCATTGCAGGCACAGAGAAGATATTGGCAGAAGGAATGTCTGTAAATGAAAGGCTGGAGTTGAACTCAAGGCAATAGAGGAATGTGAGGATAATCACAAGACTTTCCCTTTCGTTCTCATAAGCAGGACTCACCCTCTCCTTCATAAATATTCATTCAGCATTACTAAGGAATTGCAGTTTGAAATGACACTAAACTATGAGCCTGTCCAATGGCTCTATTGAATGCCATTCACCTAACCAAAGTTCATCAATTCCTGCAACCATCAATTTCAGCAACCATCAACTCCTATTTGGATCTGATGCGCCAAGAGCCTTACTGTCTTCCTTCCAAACAGATAATAAGTGAATCCTTTAGTGGTGCAGAAGTGACCTGATTCAACGTACACTTTCACATACATTACGAATTTGGTTCTGCGCTGTATCTTTGTATCTTGGTTTCCTGATTGGCAAAGAGGACACACTACTTATTCTATCTCACCTCCGAGCCCTCTGGAGTTTCAACATGTTGGCCTGATTTTTAAACCAAAAAGGTAACAGAGAAAGGATGGATCGCTGGCTCCGTGCTGATCCTTGGCAGCATTCTAAACCCAATCATTCAAGACTTGGCCTCAGAGGAAACCAGTCTAAGCAGATGTTTGCAGATGACAGCAAAACACTTTCTCTCAGTGGCAGGCAAGATTATTTTAGATGGTGTAGGGATGAATATTAAAGTTTTATTGTTTATGCTGATGTGTGGTAAACAACAGTATTATGCAAAATCTATGTTTACATAGATATTATAGAATTAGGATGAGGTAAGGATGACACCCAAACGGAACAAAAATCTTAAAGCTGAAAAGAGAACGACTGATGCTGGGGAAACAGAACATCAATCCTTCCACGCTCCAACCTGCACCCTGGGAACAGATGAAAGATGAAGAGCCAGGTGACTTAGGGGAGGGCCTTCCATTGCCTGAGCTGGATAAGGGTGAATGAGCCCTAGGTGCTTCCACTGAGGCCCCCTGCTGAGTCATTTCCAGTGGATCAGGAGACGCAGAGGCTGCCTTGTCTTGTCAAGGCACCAATTTCAGGTAGTTCTATTTTGCCTGTTTAAAATACTCCATGAAACTAGATCTAGAGCTTCTCCTGAATAAAAAGGTTTTGTTTGCAGAATATTGATAGACAAAGTTGACCCACAAGGTAGTGGAAATGAAACCAGGTAAAGGGAAAATGTATTCATAAATTACTGTGTAACAGAATGAAGGGGGGAAGGAAGGAAGGGAGAATGGAAGGAAGGGAGGGAGGGAAGGAGGGAAAGAGGAAGAAAGGAAGGAGGGAGGACAAAGAGAGGGCGGGAACAAGAAGAAGAGAGGGAAGGAAGGAGAGAGAAAAAGAAGGGAAGGAAGAAGGAAGAAAGGAAAGGAGTGAGGTGGGGGAAAAGGAAGGAGAAAGGAAGGGAGGGAAGGTGAGAAGGAAGAAAGCGAGAAAAGAGAAAAGCAGCACAGCATCTGCAAAAATGTGTTTGGCACTAGCAAAATAAAAGCAAATCTCCAAATGTAAATGATGTGTAAATAATTCTTATCATGAGAAAACACGCCTGGGAGCATAGAAGATGATAGATAGGAACGTGTCTTGAAAAATATGAAGCCTCCTCTAAGCGTGAGGGAGAGTGATTGAGCGCTGATTCTGCATCGATGAGGGCCTTGCTGCACACAGATGGGATTTGCACCCATTCGTGAACAGGCACCTACACATGTGCTGTGCGTTACTCACGTATTTGAATACTCATGCCTTTTCCATGGATACCGACATTTATAATTGATGCTCCCTGCTTCATGATTTAAATATTTTAAATTTCACAATGGGGGTGGCGTAATAAGGGAAGAAGCTTCCTAGTGTGTGGCAATGGTTGTAATTCTCAGATGCCAAAAACAAACCATACTTCCTTGTGGGTATATTATTGCAGTGAAACACAGCCACATCCCAAACTGTAAAACCTGAGTCGACTTCTCCATATAGAGCTGTTTCCTAAATATACATTTTATTCCACCCAAACACAGCATGACAGGGCCATTTTAGCACTAAGAGCATCATCAAACACTCGTGTTATACTGTTTTAATTACAAGCTGCCCCCTTTTCGCAGTTATTTCAATAGATTATTGCCCTGCTGTGTAACAGTATATAAAGAAACAGCAGTATCTCTTGCTGGTATATTGTGGAAATTAAAATTCTCAATACTACTTCAGTAATTAATTTCAAAGAGAAACCAGTTTCGTTTAATAAAGAGATTAATGAAAATGTTGCAGAAGATATATTTCTCAGGAGGTGTAGTACATTATTTTCTTGCATTCGAAATAATAGAACCATTTCAAAGGACTTAGTAAATCTAGCCTCAATCAATTGTTTAACTTAGCATTGAAATGCATTTTACGGGGTTTAAGGAAGCAGGACAGACAAATCAGATGAGATCATCCCCAAAGTGCAGAAGGGACTAATGGTTCTCCAATAGTCCAGTCCTCCACCAGATGGTGAGCTGTCCATATGTCTTGGACTACGTGGTCAGGAAGGGGCAAGGCTAGGAAAAAAGAAGGTGGCAAGAGGTCAAAGATAAGGAGATCATGGGACACTGATTCAGGGCACTGGGCAGAGATGGTCAGTGCATGAAATGATAGGGCCTAATCCACAACTACCACCACCTCCCACTAAGAATAACAGAACCCTCATTCTTTTAGGGTGGAGTGATCCAAGAATTCTTACTGGGCTAGGAATCTGTCCTCTGAGTTCCCATAGCACTCTGCACCTTCCAGGAACATCTCCCAAACTATTCTAGTATCTGTTTAGGAATTTTATTCTGCCACCAGACTGAGTCTTTTTATGTTCATATCCCTAGGTCCAAATAGATGATGTGACAGAGTTTAGATAATCAATATTTGAGACATGAAGGATGGTGTGTTTATTTATGATGCATATAGCAGTAATGCATTGCATAACATACTTAGTGAAGTTTCATAATACAAAGCTATAGTGACAGGATCTGCCCTGCACTTTAGGTCTCTCCAGGAGTCCTGGAGAGGGGACTCATATAAGATGGCACACATCATCTAGTGAGTTCTCTGCAATTATGCAAACTATGTTAGGTTTTGACACAACATCTGAATTTCTAAGAAGCCTCATGTTTTCAAAAACTAGGAGAGAAAACCAGTTGCTCTTCTAATAGACAAGGAGGTTCTAGAGAGTTGTAGATTATGAAGTCATTGTTTTACTGTTTATAACATCAACAGTGAAGGCGTCTTCACAGATGTACTTGATGCCTGAAGGTGAAGCTGAGCAAGTTACCCGGTCAGAACGAAATAAAACCACCTTCACGCTTCTTTGGCAACCCTCCCATCTTTCTGCCCTGGTCTTGCCCTTGCAGATTGGCTTGTGGCAGCATTTACCTT
The DNA here is from genome assembly GCF_001604975.1 of Cebus imitator. Classification (NCBI taxonomy): domain Eukaryota; kingdom Metazoa; phylum Chordata; class Mammalia; order Primates; family Cebidae; genus Cebus; species Cebus imitator. Next base: position 883,703 of record NW_016107474.1, on the reverse strand, counting down.
TAACAACAGAGAACTGAAGACTGCTATCAGCACCTAAGAAGTGGCGAGGTAAGCAAAGCAGCTCCGACTTCTCTGAAACGTTCTCAGACACGCACTCCTTAGGAACCTGTGCCCAGCTTCTTTGCTTACACCTAATAGCAGTTCACAGACTATATAAATCATATTTCTTAATGTCAATCACACTATGATCAATTCAAATTTTCACAACATTTTTCTATAGGAGGAATATCCACACTAAAACTATTGAGACCAGGATGCTATACCCATTGAAATTTGCATTTCACTTCCTGTCACTTGTGCTGCCAAAAAAATGTAGAAATGTAGATCTACAACATACAATTTATATATCATTAAACATGAACCGGGATGAATTTCTATCATTCATATCACATCAATTAATTCGCAAATTGGAAAGAAGTACCTATCCGACTGTATGTGCTGACTGTTGGTTTGGAAAAAAATGTGGTAACTGTTTTAACAGCTGTGGCATCTGCCCCTAAATGCTTGTGCAAACTGGCAGCAAGATTTCTATGAAAAGAACGAAGGATGTGCCAGATACATCAGGCTGCACATGGCGTAACTGTCCAGCTGATCTTCTGTTTATGCTTCCATGGAACTTCCTCTTACAAACTGTGAAGGTTACATACAACATGGGTATGGGTATACACACACACACACAGATATGCATATGAGCACATACATCACTGTATTAAGGCCAAACTGCTGTGGAGTTATTTTTAATGTCTGCACTTATAATTCTGCCAAAGGTTTACTCCAGTCCTATCGCTGAGTTAATATCCATGTGTGTATGTATATACCTGTGTATGTGAGTGTCTACCATTTCCCATACAGTCATGTGACTGAAGAAGGGATCCTCATCTAAACTTAGGAGTAAAGTTTGATTAATTTGCCATTCGTGGTCGTCTCACTGTCCTCACCCGTGACTGGCAGGCACTTCGCTTGGTCTGGTCAATAAGGCACAAGGGCACATGTGAGGGGCATGGGAACTCCTGGGAAAGGGGTGATACAAGATGTCTTAGGCCATTTTGTGCTGTCACAGTGGAATACCTCGGCCTGGGTAATTTATAATCAAAATAAATTTATTTGGCTCATGGTCCTGGAGGCTGGGAAGTCCAAGATTGAGGGCCCACATCTGGCGAGGCCTTCTTCCTCCATCATCATGTTGTGAAAAGGCTTCACAGTATCAGTGAGCTTGCAAGAGGAAGGGGGCCAAACTCATCCTTTTATTGGGAGCCCACTACCGCTGTAACTCACACTCTCCAGAGATAACAGCATTCATCTACTCATGAGGGCAGAGTCCCCATGACCTAATCACCTTTTAAAGGTCTCACCTCTTAATATCATCACAATGGCAATTAAATTTCAACATACGTTTTGGAGACAGCATTTAAACCATCACAGAGACAGAAAGGGGGAGGTGCTCTATTTTTCCACTGTAAGTCGATGCACTGCCTGTAACATCTGTAGCTGTGCACCCATTCTGTGTACATGGGGTGAATTAGCCTGAGGATAACCCAGCCAGCTCTGAATGACAAAGCAGGAAGAGGGAGAGAACCTCATCCTTGATGCTGGGGAGATGTTGAATTAACCAACCCTGAGTTTCCCTGCACCTTCAGACTTGGTGTTTTGTGAGATGATAAATTTTCCTCTTTGTTTACAACAGTTGGGTTGGGGTTTTCTGACTTGCTTCTGGAGGCATTCTTTTTCAGCAAAGAATGAGGCATGCATGCCTCTGCTGCACTTCGGGGTTTCACCAGCTCCTCCCTAGCAAATTCATGACACTGAGGAAAAAAAGCAAGGCTGAGAATGCTGGCAGATGGAGATGTCTAAGTAGATGATAAGAGTGGGGCAACAACAATCCTAACTTCTGTCATTTGCAATTGGAGCATGAACAGAAAAAAGAAAATAGGCTGAGAGCTCCGCTGAGAGGTAGAGGTACCTGTGGTTCATCGAGGGTTAGGACAAGACACCCAACTTGAGACCAGGAATAGTGAGTGAAGTGTAAGGGCTTCACCAAGAAGCCCTCAGAGGCAGGGGAAAGAGAGGACTCCAGAAGAAATGTACTTTATCAGCCACAGGTAAAAGACAGCCACAGATGGTGATGTTTACGGTGCTGAGAACCTTAACGTGTATATGGGAGATACTGACTTAGTGCTTGTCCTTAGTTAGACTTCTTTGCCTTAAGAGTTAGTAAAGAGCAAAGTCTACCTATTCCATATTTTAGGTATTCCCTGGAGGGTGAAGAGAGGAGATGCTGCCAGCAGAAGACTGTATGTGTTCGTTATAGAGGGGGTGGGTTCCTGATAAGACTTTCTGAGGATTCCAGCAACTTGGAACACACGGACTTGGACATAGATGTTATAATTAAAACAAGTAATTGTCATTAAGTGATGAATTCAATTTTAACAATGACCACAATTTCAGTTAACATTTTACCTTCCTTAGGGTAGAATTTATATAAATTAAAGTGGACATATACCCATGGAAGGAGCTACGGTCCTGGCCTCATGTTAGTGCTTAAATCCAATGAAATCTTTGGTCTTGGGTATTAATGGTATTGATTTCCTGCAGAAATGGTAACAGAAATATGAGTATGTGTGTGAGGATTAATGGCACTGTCTTCTGAGTCAGCAATATAGGAATTGTTGCTAGCTGTGTGACCTTAGCAGTAGTTGACTTCTATGAGCCTCTATCATCTCATCTGAAAAATGGGTATGCTATTTGTAACCATACATTGTTTTAAAGATGGAGTAAGATGAGGTTTGTGAAGTGCCCAGCACAGGAACTACGTAAACTATATTCTTACCACTGCATAGGCAGTTAGTCAGAACACTAGACATCAGTGAATTCTCAACTCATGCTAGCCACTTATACTTTTGTCAGCTAATTTTTTTTTTAAACGACCTGAGAGAATCCTATTTTGATTCAAGATCCGTAGTTTCAGGGTTTAGGTCTTCCTCTATTAATGAGACTTTAAAAACAGGGTAAGTAAAAACAGGGAAAAAATTAAAAACATTAACCCCTAATGTTAAAGACACAATACAGTAGCCTAAAAACTTCTAAATAAATAGGTGCTTTGTGTTTCATTTCCTGTGTCACCTCCAGAACCCAGGCAGTGCCTGTAATATATTTAATAGGCATCTATAAATATTTTTTAACATAACTGAATAGAAAAAAATAAAAAATATAAAGCACCTTATAAAATCTGTTTTAAAATCTCCATATGTGACCAAGTTAAACATGGGCACTTGATTCACATTTATCTCTGTTTCATCCTGAAGTTCTACCAAAAAAATATTTCAGGAATAAAAATATATAAATCCATAGCAGCAAAAACAATGGGAAATGGGTCAGCAGTGGAAGAAAGATGTCAACAAAATTTTGGAATATAGAGTACAAGAGAACAAGGAATAACTGACTTAGCAGAACAACAAAAAGACATCAAGCTAAAGATCCAGTAAGGGAGAGAAGAGAGAGAATCTGGTAACAAAGCAGTGGATTTCTTCTGCAGGGCCCTGAAAAAAACTAGGGATTGAAAACACCAGGTAACTCTGTAGACAGAAGGGTGAGGTAGTCCTGAAACTAAAGGGCTGTTTAAAAACAGTTATCTGTGGTTGCTTGCTTGACCCTCATGTCCTTTATGCCAGCCCACAACTGCCCCTCCTCCACCAAGTCAGAGAGAAGACACTCATCCTCTGAAAGAGGTGAACCAAACAGGTTCTGAACTTTAGTACACCAGGATAGAGGGGCTGTGCAGAAAATGACGAGAGGAAAGTCTACCTACTGAGTGGTGAGACACATGCCCATGTCCACTTTCAGAATGCTGGGAGATAGGCTTGATTTCCCTACATAGGAGATTAAAGATGTTTCCACCAGAGAACTCACTGTCCCAAAAGAAAATAATAACAGATGGGCCTTGTGCAGTGGCTCACACCTGTAATCCCATCACTTTGGGAGGCTGAGGTGGGTGGATCACCTGAGGTCAGGAGTTTGAGGCCAGCCTCGCCAGCATGGTGAAACTCCGTTTCTACTAAAAACACAAAAATTAGCCAGGCACGGTGGCACTCACCTGTAATCCCACCTACTCAGGAAGCAGAGGCAAAAGGATCAACTGAACCCCGGAGGCGGAGGCTGCAGTGAGCCGAGGTTGCGCCACTGCACTCCAGCCTGGGCAACAGAGTGAGACTCCGTCTCAAA
>NW_016107474.1:865420-879285 GCF_001604975.1 Cebus imitator | reverse complement strand
AAAAAAAAAAAAAAAAAGGGCAGAAATTTAGAAGCAACAGACAACAGGTGAAGCTTTACAAACCAAACACCTGTAAATAATATTACTGAAGAGATAAGTATTCACAAAGAAAGATTGCTATAGAAATGAACATTGAGAGAACAAGAAAGAACCAGTAAAACTGTCATTATGATGGAGAAGATTAAACAATAATACAACAGAGTGGTCATAAACTAAAGTTGAAGAAATTTATGAAGTATTTTTAAGAGAAGACAGATATGTAAAAAAGAGTTGAAATAGAATTAGATAATGAATCTAGCAAGTTCATCACCTACTGAAAAATATATTCACCTTAGAGTTCTACATCCAGCTAAACCTGCAAGTCCAAAGGCAGAAAAAGGATTTTCAGGTACGCGAAATGCATACATAATTTAGAGGCTAACCAGGAAGAAAACAGAGAAAGGATTTGAGAAAGAAGAGACTCAACACAGAACAGAGACAAAGAGACTTCCCAGTTTGATGGCCAGTCAAGGTAATGACTGAGAAGCAGGCTTAGAGGAAGAAACTAGAGCAGGAATACAGAGAATTCCAAGAAAAACAAATGCCAAGAAAATAAAATCAAAGAAACAGATGACTTGAGACATTTAAAAATAGTGACAAAAGTCTTACAGCTCTGTTGGAATGTTTAGCACAAGATTTAATAACAAATACATGGAACTCTAAACAAAATGAAAAATAAATGTTAACACCAGAAAAAACAAAATGAAACTTGATAAAGAAAATTCTATTAGAGTAGAATTTCTTATAATTATTATTTACAGCAGATTCTCATAGCCACAAAAACATAAACCTAGAATATAAAGGGATAATAAAATGTGTCCATAGTCTGGGTGCCATAGCTTTAGTTTTAATGGAAAAAATAAATGTTTATAAATGAAAATTTTAACAGTATGATGACGGTATAATTATATGTCAGAAAAAAAACAGCCAAAGGAGTTTAGAGGGGTGTTGTCTTTAGGAATTAGAAATTAGGGGCAGGCAGAGGGGTAAGCTGCAAGCCATAAATATGATTTGATATTAATTGCATATATTTCTTCAATCAAAAATAACCTTAATAGTTATTTTATTACTCTTAAAGGCCACACACACACACACACACACACACACACACACACACGATGTGCATATATACACACACACAAATACCATATATATACATATATAAAATGTATATATACATATATAAGTATATGCATATATTTATACATGTATGTTATCGATGAAGTTAAATACCAAGTTCTATTTCAAAAAGCAACTGATCAGATCAAGTTGGTAGAGTCATATATTGATAAAAATTCATAAACAAAGATTTGAGAGTTCAAGCTGACCATAAAGTCAATATGATCCAACAGACAGTTTGACTGCTAAAATGATAACCCATCTTAAATTCCCGTTAAAAAGGTGGTATTTATCAGGAGAGCATCATACTGGATGAAAAAAATGTATCAGGATTGGGCAGAAGAAATGTATACTCTATGTCTGCTATCTAGCTCTGATTCATTTCAGTTGCCTTGAAAATGGGGTCTCCAGGCTGGGTGCAGATTGCTCACATCAGTAATCCTGGCACTTTGGGAGGCTGAAGCGGGCAGATCATGAGGTCAGGAGTTTGAGACCAGCCTGGTAAACATGGTGAAACCCCATCTCTACTAAAGATATAAAACATCATCCAGGCGTGGTGGGGCGCACCTGTAATCCCAGGTACTCGGGAGGCTGAGGTGGGCAAATTGCTTGAACCCAGGAAGCAGAGATTGCAGTGAGCAGAGATTGCGCCATTGCACTCCAGCCTGGGACACAGGGTGATACTTTGTCTTAAAAAAAAAAAAAAAAAAAAAAAAAAGAAAGAAAAAGAAAATGGGTTCTCCAACTTATGATAATGTCTGTATGTTAAGAAAATTACTTGTCAACAAAAAACAGAAACTGGAGGTAGAGGCACAACAGGCTGGGTAGTTCTATCTTGGAAACTTAGAGAAAGGTAGGAACTGGATCTTGATCTAAGAAATGAAGTTCACTGAAGTGTTAAGTTGAGTATCTGCAGGAAAGATTATCTGGGTTATTTTTGCTATCACTGGTTTTGAAAATTCTGCCTCAAGAGCAGGTAGTGGAATGTTCACAATGTGTGTAGCCATCAACCGGTGCTACACTTGGGCAGAACACTGGTAAAGCTGACTACGTGGCTGGGATTGGGTTTACGGAACCTGCTGCCTCTGCTACTCTCTCTGCCTGCACCATTCGCCATGAGATTTGAGAACCTGGATGAGAGGACAGAGGAAGCCAGTCAAAAGCCTCATGAGCACAAGTGGCAGGGGTAATGGTTTTAATTCTTGACACTGGCCAAGCCACATCCCGAAGATCATATTTTATTTTTTCATATCAAACCATCCAATGAACGGTGGCTAGGCAGGAGTCAAGACCATTCCTATGAACCAAGTCAAGGAATCTGTCCTCAGTGATCTCAGTTTGTTCCGTGGAATGGATGGTCGATCTCTGCACATGTCAAGAGGAAGAACCAGGAGGAAATCGGTATCTCCTAAAAGGCAGATTTGACTTCAGTTCAACACTAGTAGCCTGATTTTCTGAAAATGAAACATTAATGTTATAATTCACTGATCCTGAACGTTTGAGGAGAGAGCAGACAACCAACTAAGGAAAAGGACGTTTTGTACCAAAAGCTGGAATTGTTGCTTTCAGTAACTTTTCCCATCTGAGAACTTCCAAAAACACCTGTAACACTTGATTCCTAAAAACAACTGCTAGGTCTTGCGAAGAGCCCCACGCCTGTTTTTCTGCCATAATCACCCTCGGCCCATTCATCTCTTTTCCTTATTTATATCCATAGTTTATATTGTATTCACTCATTTAACAAAATGTATTTGAATACCAGACGGTTTGCCAAGCTCTAAGAATATCAAGTTTCAAAGAATATATCCTATTTCCTATCATTCATTTAGTCATTCTCAGGACAAACAACATCACATCAATTTAGCTGGTTGGTTTGAAATATAATTATGCTAAAGCCTAATGAATTTACACTAATTAGCAAAATTCTTACTCAATCGGTGGTCCAAATAGAGAACATAAAAGCATTCGGAGGCAGCTTTTAAAACCATTGAAACCACCCCAAATATTTGAGAAACATCTGCAAAAGAAAAACTGTTGATATTTTTGTTACAAGTTATTCCAGTGCATTTATTATAACCCATCTCGTGAATTTTTAAGGAAACTCTTTCACTTGAAAGTTACACAGACTTTTTTTTTTCCATATTTCTTTATATGTTTTATTCTGCCTCAGATTTCTTTTCAAATTCAGTTAGTTCTTTCCAAGGTAAAGGAGGGGGACTCCCGTGAGAACATTCTCTAGGGTCTCCAGCAAAATCCAGGTCTTTCAAAGTGCAAAATATGTTCATACTTCCCAATGGCTCATGGTATAATTATGAAAACCCCAGGTGCTTCACCTGGACCATACAATATTTGAAAGAAGGTGAAATTTCTTCTTTTCAAACACAGTGTCTCCCACAAGTCTACTTTTATTGACAAGCATTTCAGGCAAGACAGCATGGAAAAGATGGTCCTCCAGCTCTCAGAGACTCCCTAAACATCCGATTACACCACAGCCATGCAGACTTAATGTCCTCTCCCCATGGGCAAATCAGAGACACGGAGGCCCATTACCCATCATGTGGTCTGGGGAAATTACACACAGAAGGGGTTGTGTAAAGCGAAACCTCATGCCCAGGTCCCCAGGGGTGCCTGCTGTTACCCTGTTATATTCGATTTATATGACTGAATATTAAAAGGGAATAAGCCAGTTGTGTGTCTTCCACCTGGATGTTTTGGGAAATTCTGGCTATTAATCATTTGGTAACTTCTCACCGTGCCAGCATGAAGACAGGTGCACCAGGTAACCTCAGGCATGAAGCCTTCCCACAGGTTAGGGTTGAATTAAAACCTGGTAGTTTGCAGCCAATACGGAATGGAACAGAACAAATCCGATCAGCAAAGGTGGGGGAACTCACACATTTGCCATGAGGCTTACAAAACTCTTTCAGTGCCTCCTCCCACTGCCTCTGTTCCTTGGCAGGCAGGTGCAAGTGGCCAGCATTCAGAGGCACAGCAAGAAGGCAGGATGTCCAGGTACCTCACAGATCTGGGTCCAAGATCTGCTACTTAATAGCTTTCTGATCTTGTGACTGTTATCTAACTCTGTGTCATCCAAAAAATAAAAAAAAGAGTAAAATAAAGAAAACCATCACTATCATGCAAGTTCATTGCAGGGCTTCTCAGCTTTGGCAGCAGTGACATTTGGACTGGCTAATTCCTTTGTCATGGGGGCTGCCCTGGGCATTGCAGGATGTTGAGCCACATCCCTGGCCTTGACCTACCAGATGCCAGGAGCACACCCAATTCACTTGTGACAACCAAAAATATATCCAGACATTGCCAGCTATCCCTTGAAATGTAAAGTCATCCCCAATTGAGAACAGCTGTCTTATTAAGGGGATGAGGTTATACGTGTAATGCACTTACCACAGAGTTGGCGTTTAGCAAAAAAGCACTTTTCTCCCTCTGAAAGTAACTTAGGTTTTAGCAACCCAGGGTGCTGCTGCTGTATCTATCCACCCCGTATGCACAGCCCCCTTGGATGGAAACTGAATCGTGGTCACCATATCCTAACAAAGTCTTGGAGGACTGTCAGTCAAGACATCCTCTTCTTTTTGTCTGAGGAGTAGACCTGTGACCCAAAAGGCCACTTAAATCCTTCCCCTGAAATGTGAGTGTCTTCTGCAAGGACTGAAGGACCTTGCAGTGGGGATGGTTCAGTCCAATGACCTCACCTAAAAAGAGCTCCACCAGCTCCTGCTACCAAAGCCCAGAGCTCCCTCACTTCATGGCCTCCCATAAGACTTGGCACATCCATTTCACTGTCAGTTCTAGAAGTTACACATGCCTTTCAAATACATTCTTCACCAATTTTTAACTTCATCCAAATGATTTTTTTTTTTAGATGGAGTCTCACTCTGTCTCCCAGGCTGGAGTGAAGTGGGGCTATCTTGGCTTACTGCAACCTCCACCTCCAGGATTCAAGCAATTCTCCTGCCTTAGCCTCCCAAGTAGCTGGGACTTCTGGTGCACGCCGCCACACCTGGCTAGTTTTTTTTGTATTTTTAGTAGAGACACGGTCTCACCATGTTAGCAAGGATAGTCTCCATTTCCTGACCTCATGATCTGCCTGCTTCGGCCTCCCAAAGTGCTGGGATTACAGGCGTGAGCTACTATGCCTGGTCCCAAATGGTTTTTAAACATTTCATCAAAGGCATATTAAACGATATACAGTAATCAGTCTCTAAAAGCAAACAACGAAACAAGATGACCTTGAAGGGGAAAGGAGGAGTTACTGGATGGGGCTGTGGGTGGAGACATGGAAACACTAGGTTTCATCTTTGCATTTTCTCTTCATTTGCTGTCAGCATGTAGCCCAGCATACTTGGGGGAGCAGCAGCATCCGCATCACCTGGGAGCTGGTTACAGATGCACAATCTCAGTCCCTCCCAGTCCTGCTGGGATCCTAGGTAATTCAGATGCACAGAGTTACTCAAGCTCTCTCTGTGAGACTGAGCTCAAAAGCAATCAAGTGACCTGTTCCCATGGGTTCCCCTTAGTAGGATGCTGGGCCATGCAAAACTGTGCGGGGGAGAAATATGAGAAATAGATACTAATAACATATTTAAGTCTTTCCAGAACACGGGATTCCAAGCCCCAACTCATTCCTGTCCCTCCACTGAAGCATTTTTGCAGAAATATGTTCTCACCTAACATCCTGGATCAGCGTTTTTTAAACTGGGTGTCACAATTCATTTTTAGATCATGAAATCAATTTACAGGTCATGACCAGTATTTTAAGTAACAAGGGGCAGTACAAGGGAAACTAGAAAGCACCACATAGACTGTTTTGAGTGTGTGTGTGTGTGTGTGTGTGTGTGTGTGTGTGTGTGTTTACTGGGGCATACATGATCATGAAATAAAACCTATTTTGTATTGTGAGACCCTGCCAAAAAGTTTGAAATTCCTCATCTTTGACTTTTACCAAAAATTGTGCCAAGAAAGAGCCATGTAAGAAGGATTTTTTTTCTTCCATCTTTCAATTGTTAGAATCACTCAAGAATGATGTTCATTTTGTTGCATGATGACCAATCTGAAATCCTCCTGTGATTTTAGGCCCCCAAAGAAGTTTGCTTCTTTCACTTGAAAGGGTGCTGTGGTTCATGGTGCTGGTAACAGGAGAGGTAAGTAAGCTTCCATGAATACCTCTTTGCCTCAGGGCTGGAAAGCTCAGCATTAAGTTTTAAGCAAATGGAAGTGAGTTTCCTCAGTCAAAATTCAACACTGAGAATTCTTCTATTGACTTGGTCATAAGTGAATGATTTTTCAAGTGTTCCTCTGCCTGTAATCTGTGTATAGTAATATGTCATATATTTCTTTCTTTGGAGGCATTTTAACATAATTCAATCAACCAAACCAACACGTAAAAACAAACGTTCAAAACTCCACTGACCACCCAAACAAGGATGCTGAGAAAGGGAGGTGGGTAGAGCCATACCTGGGGCTATTCCCATGCTTGGAAGACAGGATCTCCAATCAGCACCATCTAACCTTTATGGAAGACTCGCTGTGTGCCCAACACTGTGCCAAGTGCTTTAGAGATTTCTCCCATTTCATCCTGAGGAGCATTCAATGACGTGGATACCAGGTTCTCATTAGCTCCACTTCATAGATGAGAAACTGCAGCTCAGAGGCAAGCAGCTTTTTCATCCACAAGGTTTGTATCAATCTTACTTCAACCTTACCCTCTTAGCCACTGTCTGCCTCACTAGGCCTCCCATCCACCATGAGCAGCAGGAGGTATCCCACTCTTCCCACATCCTACCACCACCCTGGCTAGGAGGACACATTTTTCCCCTTCCCAGCAAGAAGCGTAAGTACAAGGCTGGCAATGATAGGTGATATTTATGACATAGCACACAAGCCTCCTTTTATCTTTTCCAGTTCCCTTTGTTTATATATCAAATGGAACAGCACTTGCCCTCTTCAAAGGGAGAAGGAGAGGCAGTGATGTGGAGTGAATCCTTCAGAAGAGGAATTTGACGGTGAGTGAAAGATTTATTCAAATGAGAGAATATGAGGACTGGTCACGTGCTTGTCATTTATAGCGCCGTGATGTGCTCTGTGCTGTTAACTTTTAATTAACTCAATTAGAGCAGAATGTCTAACATCACAATGCGCACACATAAACACCCCTGTTGGTGTCATGTTAAATTAACGTCTCTGAATGGCAGATTCTCTTCTTGCGTTAATGGGTTTGCCACCGTGGCTCTGTTAATTGCCCCTGGAACGTATGTGTTGGCCACATCTGAAATGTGCCAGTGGTCCTCATTGCACATTCGACTCCAAAAAGCCACGTATCAGACAGAACACTGTGTACCAAATCTTTCCCAGACTGCCTTCCTCTCTTCCTGATCATCATCAGTAACGGTATTTTCAGCACTTAGGTTTTACTGGCATATATATTTTTTTCTGGTCCAGTCACTGACGCTGGCTAAACATCACTAGACATCTCTGAGTCTAATTTTTATTGCATACATCAAGAAAGTTCATCTTAATAAGCAGGAACGAGGACTGTTAAAACGGGCCATTTTCAACAGGGTGCTGCAATTCCACATAGAATATACCTTTTGTTGGTTCATTCACCCGAAAATATTAGTGGTAAAAATACTTTTACATAGTCAGACTTTGGCTATGCCTCTGTAGAGCTATGCTTTCCAGCTAAATCAATTGTGTCACTCGTCTTAATGAACGAGATTAGTGTAAGTTATTGTGCAAATCAAAAACAGCCCCCAAATAACCACTAATCTATACTTGGTTATAAAGACTCAGTTTAATTTATCACTTTATGCATTTAACTAAGACTATACAAGAATAAATCTTCAAAATGATCAGTGACATTAGAGAAATGCAAATCAAAACCACAATGAGATACCATCTCATACCAGTTAGAATGGCTATTACTAAAAAATTTTTTTAAAAAGGTCAAAAAATAACAGGTGCTAGTGAGGTATTCGAGAAAAATGACTGCTTGTACATTGTTGGCAGAAGTGTAAATGAGTTCAATCATTATGGAAGATAGCACGGCGATTCCTCAAAGACCTAAAAATAGAATTATCATTCAACCCAGCAATCCCATTACTGGGTATATACCCAAAGGAATATAAATTATTCTGTTATAAAGACACATGCACATGTATGTTCACTGCAGCACTATTCACAATAGCAAAGACATGGAATCAACTTAAATGGCCATCAATGGTAGACTGGATAAAGAAAACGTAGCCTACTTACATACACAACACCATACTACACAGCCACAAATAAAACGATCAGTGCTGCTGGTGTGCAGCCACACTGGTGCTTCTCTTCCTAACAGATTCATAAAGGAGTGTTTCCCTGAGACATTTTCTTTAGTAAATTTTCTACATCCTGGACCCATCATAAGGGAATGAAGACAGATGGGACAAAGCATCAAACCTAAAAGCTGAAAGGGAAAGAGGAAACCTCTTCCATGAACCTTGGCCTCTGGGGTCTGCTTGAAAGCTCCTTATATAAATTTCTTCTTCTGTCATTCTACTTATAGTGAAAGAAAAAAAAATACAGATGAATTCTACTTGAATTGCAGCTATCTGAGCTTCTTTGAACCTTTCAAGCTCACCACTGCCTTCTCTCCTCTTCACCTGTGCATTTTCTGTCTCTTTGTCCATGAAGCTAGACTGTCTTTTCTTCTGCTCACCCTCGAGGAAGAAGGCTCAAATGCTCCTTCTTCAAAGAAGCCTTTCTGCATCCCCCAACTCAGGGAGGAAATCCCTTTCTATATTCCTAGGTGCCTGCACAGTTCCTTCGAAGTCAGTCATTACTTATCATTACTTGTTCAATGTTTGCTTTCTTACCAGCTAACAAGTCCTAAGGGCAATGAGCTTTTCCTGACCTCATGAAAATGCACAGCATGCAGGTGCCATGACATAGCAGGTGAGCAACAAATATTAATACTTAGAGAAGGAAAGCCAGGGAGCATGAAGTCTAAGAGGGGCCACAATAGCTTCCCAAGGGCAGGGCCCACCTACAGATATCTGATGGGCTTAGAAGGAACAGGGAACTGCTTGAGGGCAGGAAAGCTATACTTTTCATTGGTGGTGCCTAGGAAATTTTTTCTCTTAATATTTTGAAAGATTACCTCTAAAGTCCTTGTAGCTTTGCCAGAGTTCTTAGTTGACAGTACTTAAAACGAAGACAAGATTAGGTTCTGATGATCTCAGAGAATTAATTTCCTGTAAATATTTACTTATTTTTAAAAAATCACGAGCCAAGTATACTGGTACATGCTCATAATCCCAGCCCTTTGGGAGGCCAAGTTGGGCAGATCGCTTGAGCTCAGGAGTTCCAGAACAGCCTGGGCTCATGGCAAAATGCCATCTCTACAAAAAGTACAGAATTAGCTGGTCAAGGTGTCATGTGCCTGTATTCTCAGCTACTTGGAAGGCTAATGTGGGAGGCTCACTTGAGCCCAGGAGGTCAAGTCTGCAGTGAGCAAAGATGGTGCCACTGTACTTCAGCCTGGGTGACAAAATGAGACCCTGTCTCAAGAAAAAAAATAATCATTTTGATCGAGCTACTTTATATATACCTATTTAATCCTTCACACTGGCTCTGTGAAGTTGGATCCATATCAAATCCTCTTAGGTTTGACCATAATCAAGATGCCAGCTCCTCCTTTTTTATGCCTACTATGTGCCAAACTCAGTGCTAGGTATTTTTCTGATAGAATCTCATGTAATCTTCACAACCACCTTATGAATTAAGAGCCCATATCCTCATTTTGCAAATAAGAAGACAGAAGAGTTATTCAGCTTGCTCAATCAGGAAAAGGCAAAGTTGAGATTTGAACCCAGTCCTAGCCACATCACAGGGCCACATTTTAGGACTACTGAAAAGAGCATAACAAAAAGCATCCTGGAATTTCATATGTAGCCTACTGGGACAGGAAAACAATGGGTCTAGATGCTGAGATGGAGATTTTCTTTTGAGATGGAGTCTCACGCTGTTGCTCAGGCTGGAGTGCAGTGGCATGGTCTTGACTCACCATAATCTCCGCCCCGTGGGTTCAAGTGATTCTCCTGCCTCAGCCTCCTGAGTAGCTGGGATTTTAGGCACATGCCACCAGCCCTGGCTAATTTTTGTATTTTTAGTAGAGACACGGTTTTATCATGTTGGTCAGGCTGGTCTTGAACTCCTGCCTTAAGATCCACCCACCTTGGCCTCCCAAAGTGCTGGGATTACAGATGTGAGCCATCACGGAGAGAGTGATTTTCAAAAGTTAAATGAGACACTGACATTTGGGCCAGCACAGCCCTTGCAGAAAGAGCTAAGCTAGAGCAGAGAGGTAATCAAGTCTGCAGGACACGTAGTCCATGCTTTGCTGAACATCATGGCAGGGACTTTCTCATGTGGAGTAAGTGCCAAATCACTGAATACGCTCATGAAGACATTTTCCAGCATTTAACAGACTTAATAGTCTTTCATCTGTGGGAAACCCATTTTCAACACACGTTCCTAATTTTCTAATGGAAACACAAATACACTCTTTGCAGTCAGCCGTAGTTCAAACCCCGACGATGGGGCAGGAGGCCTGGCAGTTTGGGGCATCTCTCGACTTCTCTTTTTAATTGTCAAGCCAACCATCTTGGGCACATAGTCCATGCTGGGAAAGTCATAATGTGCCCAGGCTCAGCATATTTAGTTTCAAGGACTGAATTCTCAGCCTTTTCAATAGTCAATTTCTTCTACAGTTGGTTTTTTTTTTTTTTTAATGAAAAATAATAGCAGAGGTTTTCTGCATTCCTGCTGCTTCATGAGCCATCTGTCACAGGCACCTTGGGCAAAGAAGCTTCAAAATGCATGCGGAGCACTGATCAGCTGAAAAAAAAAATCCTAGCAAGAGCTACCCTTTTGTTTTCGGACAGATGAGTTTTAGCATCTAATCTAGCATTTCCCCTACTAGGGACATTTTTACAAGGAATTTAATTGATCTTACTAGAGTTCGTACAGGAATCAGTTATCTTTATGGTTGCAGTCAGCCAATAGGCAAAGCTGGGGAGTCTCACATTGGAAGCAGCACAGTAAAGCTAAGCAAAATTCTGGAGAATTATTGACCAGATTCAAGGTTCATGTTTTAAAAAATTTATTTATACCCCACATCAATTCATACTGGATTTGAGGTGGCTTGTACAACTAAGCACAATAAGGCAGAGTACAAGTAGATAAAAACAAGGATCAGAGGAAAAAAAGAAAAGCAGGAAGAGATGGAGGCGGCATGGTGGCCACAGGGTATCCCCTCCTGTGTCATTATGGTTGAATCACACATTTGATCCTCTGTGTCTTCTCAGCTGAAGGAGAAAGGAAAAATGTGGGCAGTGAACAACCCAATTTGCTCACGCTGATGGTGGTGAGGGAGAACACCCGAAACCTTCCCAAAGAGGTTCCTGAGTCTTAGGTCTGAAGACATTCTGTGCATGAGGCTTCCAAGAGGACCTTGGCACCATGAGCCCTGAATCTCATTTAAGTAAGCATTAGGATGCTACGCAGTGAGCTACGTCCTTTCTTATGCATCAAATAGCAGCCCCATGACTTCGCTGTGGTTCCCATTCCCCAGTGGGGAGGCTGATATGCACAGGATCCCAGGACTCATAACCATTTGATGACTGGATTGAAGCCCCCAACTCCAGGGTGGCTGGTTTGCTCCCACACTTCAGAGCATTATCTATCTTGGGTCAAAGGAACTCTGTGGTGTCTTGTCCTTCTCTCACGAACACCAGCCAGAGCCATGAACAAGGCATTCTCTTGGCTTCAGCGTGCTGGCTCTCTATCCAAGACTAATTCTGGGCAGAATGTTATTAATGCGAGGGTTTGGGAACATTAAATCGCATTGTTGTCTGTATGTCCTATGTAGATGTGAACACGTTCATGTGTATACCTATTAAAGTATTGAATGCCCCCACTTTCCTAATTGTACTAATACAGTACATGGATGTGCCTGCACATGTCCACGGGCAGTTGTGTGTACATAGTGGCAAATCTATGTGAAAATAATGACAATAATAGCTAACAGAACACTGAGAACAGTGCCAGCCCCGTCTAAGCACGTCCCATGTATTAACTCACATGATCTTAAGAGTATTTGGAGGAGGGCAGTAACCTGCTTTGTCAACCAATAACAAAATGACACCTGGAGGGTAAAGTGGCTTGCAAAGCTCCACAAAGGACTAAGCAGCCCCTGATGTTGACAGCTCACCAACTCCCTCAGCTGAGCCAGCTTTCACATTCTCAGACCTGCTTCATGGCAGAAGGCACAGGTATCTTGTGGCAAATATGCCTGGTTTTGTTAACATGACCACACAGAGCTTGCCTTGGACACAGACTGCTTACTTCTTACTTCAAAGTAATTGGTAAGTACCAAGTACCATTACTTGGTAATCAGTTATCCTGGTCAAAATAAGAAGTATCTTCTTACTTCGACCAAGATAACTGAGTACCGAGAAACCAAGGCAGCTGAGGTGACTTTCTAGGGTCATACTCATGCAACACCCTGAGGTTTAATGTGTTGAATCCATTGCAGGTACAACTAATGTTAGGAACCCTGCCCTAGCAGCACCTGAGAGGGAGTCCCACCCACAACAAACCACAGTCTTATAGGAAGCCTTTTATGGAATCATAACATAGAAAAATAAATCCAGCTTGGAGGACTTTGGTACCAAAAAATGCTACTTCTAAAATGAAGCTCAATTTGAAGTCTCTGCCTTATTATTTTACCTCGAGGATAACAACCACCACTATCTTAGTAAGAATTGCAATTTCCAGTCTTTACTACTTACTCTGCGCCAGGTGCTATGCTAAGGGTTTGGCATGCAATACCTCCATTCTGCGTCCATTCTCTTAGTATCTTATGAGCTAGGTATAATGATCAGATCCACTTGAGAAGGGAGGACACAGAGGTTCGGCAAGTTAATTAAGGTCAACTATCCAAGGACAGGGGTGGCATTTGAAAACAAGTTGCTCTGACTCAGCATTCCCATTTATTATGTTAACTCCGTACTCTTACCCCTGATAGTATGGATTTTTTGGGCTAGGTAATTCCTTACTGGGCTGGGGAGCAGGCTGTCCTGTGAATCGTAGGATACTGAGCAGCATTTGTACATATTAGAAGTCAGGCACACCCCTCCCTAGTCATGACAGTCAAAAACATCTGCAGCTATAACCAAGTATCTCCTAAGAAGGTAATCACCTCCCCCCCAGGTTGGGCCTCAATCCATGTGCTGAGCTTCCTACTGTAGCTGACAGCAATGGCCAGCGCTTGGTGACATCACACAACCGCCTGTAACATGTGACTTGGCTCAGCCCAAGTCCTCTTCCATTCTTAGCACAAGGAAAGATAATGGAATTCCCTTTAAGAACAGGTGTGCTCCTAAAATGTTTTCCCTAAGCACAAGGAAAATATAATGGTTTTAAGATGATCATGCTTGGTTAATAAAATCTTATTTTCCCTGTTTGCATTCATTAGGAAGTTATGGCCATGATTATATTAACTGTAACATCCTAATAAATTCTTGCCTAAAGATGTAGCAAACACATCAAGAGACTTTTTTAAATGCCACTCAGATCCTAAAATAAAAATGCATTTGGGGCGGGGAGGCTTCCGGGCATGCTTAGCACAGTAACTTAATTTTATA
>NW_016107474.1:843849-865325 GCF_001604975.1 Cebus imitator | reverse complement strand
GACAGAGAGAGAGACAGAGAGAGAGAGAGACAGAGAGAGAGAGAGACAGAGAGAGAGAGAGACAGAGAGAGAGACAGAGAGAGAGAGACAGAGAGAGAGAGACAGAGAGAGAGAGGGAGAGAGGGAGGGAGGGAGGGAGAGGGAGAGGGGTAAAAGCTGGGATAATGTCAGAGCTTAAAAATCCAATGCTTCCCGGGGGTCAGTCAATACAGGACACTGCCGACCTACAAGGGTCTTTGTAGGGATTAGAAAGAGGCATTCCCTCAGGGGCTATAAATTAACCTTTTTAAAAGCTCAGCTTGGTGAGGGGAAGGCACGTCTGTGTGAAGAAAAATGTCCCCTGCTTCTAGGTGGACCCAGCTCTGCTATCTCTGTCAGGCAACGTTGCAGGTTGCCTGATGGTGCAAAAAAATTAGACTGTGATTCTCAACCTGGAAAAACAAGGCCTTCCCTAGTGCAGCTGTTCAGATCTCAGAGGCTTGGCCTCTCAACAAAGGCCTGTGCAAATGGCCACAGGCCATCCCACAGCAAAGACAGGTGACATGCCTTCTACAGAACTGGCCCCACCTCCTGCTGCCTCCTGACATTCAGGATTCAGTCACCTCCTGGTTGGACCCACCAGAATGTGGACAGAAAAGACAGGAGTCCCATAGGGGTGAGTTTGAGAATCTCAGCTTTGGAGATGAACCCTTCTGGCCTCACACTTACCAGCTGGCTAACTGTGCAAATCCCTTAATAGCTAAGAGCCTCAGGTTCCTCCTCTGTAAAATGGGGCAACACCAGAACTCACAAGTTTCTTGCAAGGATTAAATGTGATAATTCACATAAATGCTCAACATGATGTCTGGTACGCAGTAAAAAAAAAACCTCTTATCAATAAAGTTTTTTTCATTACACTTTCTATTTTTGAGGTAATTGTTGATTCACACACAGTTGTAAGAAATAGTGCAGAGAGATCCTATATACCCTTTACCCATTTTCCCCCAATGGGAACATCTTACAAATATACGACATGACTTCCCAACTAGGATACAATCAAGATGTTCCCTTTCCACCAGGAAGCTCCTGGATTGTTGCTTCATTAACCTCCAAAGTCAGCCACGGCTGAATACATTGGAGAAGTTTGGCTGGGGTTTGAGGGGCAGAAAAAAAAAACTTTACCGAATCATGGAGAATATAAACCATATCTTAAAAGTCTCTTCCTCCAATTTTTAAACAGATAAATACTTCCACATAGTTCAATACATCATGTTTGCATAACAATGTTACTGGTTTTGCAACAAAGAATTTAAGTCAGTCCCATATCACTTGAAGACAGTAAGAGTACAGCTTAGGCTCCTAAGCACAGGTAGGGAAGTCTGTACCCTGGCTAGAATTCTCCCGCGGTTCCTGGGTGCACTTAGAATGAATCCCAACTCATCATCTCTGAGACTCTGTATCATTTGGGTTCTGCTTTTCTCTTGGATTTATTCACTAATCAATCCCATCTCCCTTGCTTCACTTCTACCACCATGATCATCTATTTCTTGATGACTCCAAGGTTGCTGGAGTCTCCAAACTGTCGGCTCAACTGAGTGCATCTGAGTATACACCTCCGCGTGGCTGGTTCCTTAGGAACGCTTGCTTCTCTGCTCAAACACCTTCCTCGTCAGCTCGGTTTAAGCAGTGCTTCTACTGCATACTGCTACTATCCCTACCTCCTTTCCCTTTCTTCCTAGGGCTCATCACTCCCGAAAATCTCATTTTATTTGGCTCTTTGTTTCTCCTGTCTTCCCTAGCTAGAATGTGAACCGTGAAAGCTGAGATCTTGCCTAACTTCTTCATCCATCTATTCTCAACACTTGGAATAGTGGCTGATAGTGTTCTCTAAATATATATTGTATTAATGAAGAAAAAAGTAATAAAGAGGAAAAATGACTTTTTGAATGCTCATTGGATCAATGAGTTTTTTGTTTTTGTTTTTGTTTTTTCTGATAGTGGCAATCTGAATATTTCTTCAGGTTTATAAAAAAAAAAAATCTAACCTAGACCAAAATTATTTCATTTTAAACACAGCAATAATCCACAATTACTCTTGCTCTGACACCCATGGATATGGTCATTTGGCTAAATAATTGCAACTAAAGATCTTGGATAACACATTCATTTGGGATCTACTGTCTTTCAGTACACTTCCATTGCAAAGAAACAACTACTTCATTGGTTACCAATAGTGCTGTTTTGGAGAGATTGTTAGTCAAACATTTGTAGAAAGAAAAGTTCAAATGTTATTCAATTAATATATGTGGATCTTGTATTGAGAAGTTGTCAGCCAAATGTAACACTAGACCTGTCTTATGAACAGTTTTTTTGTGAATAATCTCTAATACCAATATCAAAGCTTCCAAATTCTGTCGGTTCCAAGAAAGAAAAATGTGCAAAGTCTGGTCCGTCACAATTAGTACTGTCTTAGAATGGACATGACTTAGAGAAAGACATATCCCTATATGGGGAAAAACACCCCCAGCCACGTTTCTGCTACAAATCTACTTAGATGGCATGGATCTCTTCTCAGACACATGGTGTCGAGTCTTACCTCTCTGAGTGTCCATTTGCTTAACCTGTAAATCAGATAGAATGATGACACCTTTCTCATAATCTTATGGGGATTAAATGAGATACATCAGTGAAGTTTTATCAGAGTGCCTCAAGCAAAGCAAGTTAATATTGTCCCTAACTGCACAGGATGTGACGTGTGCAGTGGGGCAATTATCTGCTGTAACTTAACCACTAGCTCTCTGAAGAAGTGAGACATTCCTTGGTTTAGAGTGTTTGCCCATTCCCATGGTGTAAACACTTCTGCCATGGCTGATGTCAAGCTACAGGGAAGACAGAGTTAGAAAGAGACACTAACAATTGTCTCATGAGAGCCGGTAGGAGCTGGCTCAAGCACACCAACCACTGGGTTAAAGGGTACAATGATCTCTCCTTAGACTGGTCAATAAACATGAGAAACAGGCTCTGTGTGACATATATCAATAACCTGGGAAAGGGACTCAGGGAGAAGGACATCAAGGCCCAGCACAGGAAAGTTGGTGAATTTGCATGTTAGCAGTAGTGCTCTACTAAAAATTATTCCTCAGACAAGAGACTGTAACACACAGGACAGTCCCTGAGGACAAGGAACTGAGTGAAAGTTACGTGCTCAGAGTGAAAGACGGTAGTGACTTCCTTGCTAAAATTAAGGATACGAGAAAAATGTTGAGTTCAGTTTGGGTATGTACCAAGGGGAAGATCACATTGCATTGCATTTTAGGATGATTCATGTGGACAACTGACTACACCGAATTCTGGAGAGCTCTGTGGCAGATGAGCAATTCCCTACAGAAAGTGATGGGTGAAGCTATGAGCATGGTTACCATTGTGAGGGAACATAATGAGAAAGGGAAGATAATGAGATAGGGAAGGAAGCTGGAGAAGGCTCAGATAAGATTAGAAGGAGAGAAGTTCATGAAAGAGAGAGAAGTTCATGAAGGAGAGAAGTTCAAACCTTTAGGGGAAAAGTATTCTGAGAGATAGAAATGGAATCAGGAAAGTTACTATCACAGAAGCCAAGAGAAAAGAGATATGCTACACTGTAGAAATCTTCTTGATCTACTAACCAGCTGATGACCCTTGAGCCTGACTTTCATTTTAAGTTACTAACCCTGGGAAGTAATTCTTACCATTGTGCAATGGCACCTGCACATGACAGGGCTTCCTGCTGGTGACTTGGGGCTGCTGATCTGGGTGAAGTCTCTGATAAGCTCCCAAGAGCATAGGAAATGTGGCAAACAACAACAGATAGACCCACTTTTGAAGCACACAGCTAGAGGTCAGGATTTTCATGTACCCCCTGCCTCTGTTTCCTCTTTTTCTGACCCATGCACACTACTATCTTCCTCCCTGATCTCTTCTTTCATCCCCTCCTGGGTACTCTCCCGCCGCCTTGTCCCAGCTGGTGGGAGCATTCTGGGGCTGTGAGTGGAAGAAAGCCAGCAGGCTCTCATGGTGTTCACATCCCCTGCCTCTGATCTCGTTAGCACCCCGCTGATCAGGAGGGACCCTCAGGCATCAGAAAACATGAATCTTCCACTCCAGATTCATCTTGCCTTCTCACTTTCCCCTTTCTACTCTTTCCATCAACAGCCTGGTGCTTCCTGGACTTCAGAAGTGGAGTGTGCAGAAACAGAGCAGAACAAAAGGCTCTAACACATGGGTGACATTTAAAGAAAAGCAGCTCTCTTTGAAGAATCATCTGTCCTTTGGAAGCATGTTTTATTATGTGCTCTGACTCACCAGCTGATATTCAGGATGCATTTAGGTTCTCTGGTTTCTGGGTTCAACATAGAAATATTATTTGGTTTGTCCACTGAAAAGATTTACAATTAATTACAGGTGGGGTAGACCCCAGGATGGTCAAAGCCAATTCCTGTATCTGTGAATAAATTAAAACAGTTAAAAGAATGTAGGTGGTAACTTCTCATTTTTCCCAAGGCTTCATGAAAAAGCCAAAAGTATTCTAGTGGAAAATAAATAATAAATCAAGTATTTAAAGATGATTTCATGAGGGTGGGGAGTGATATCTGATTCTGAATCACATGCATGTTTAACAGACGCTGTCAATTTTTTTAACACATAAAAATGGTGACTGCAGGGGCTGCATCCTCGGGATATACAGACTGCAGCAGAAAGAAAAGTAACTGGATTAGGACACAGGGGTGGGATATGTGCTATACCAAAGCTTGTACAAAGTCCTTAAGCTTGCTTTTCACATTTCCAGCCCTTGGCAACTCAGCCACTGACTTCCCCATCAGGAAGCTTATTCTCCCCAAGCCTCCAAGTAAATTATGTCTTGTGCAGAACATGTACTCACAGCTTGTCCTAAACCCCACCCCACATACCCCCTTCTAGTGGGCTGACACTAAATGACCTTCTAAAACCCTATCTTTCCTTTGCTCAAAACTTGATCTATGAGCTGGTTCTTTCCACCTTCCTGGGAAGCCATAGGGGAAAACAATCTGCAATCCTAAAATCCACAGTGTCCTCCTTCTACAGACAGATACTTTACTGAAACGTTCCTGTATCGATTCTCACCATCACCTGCAGATCTAATGAGATATCCTTTCTGGTTCATGCCAGGCATCTACCCTGGAGGCTGAGGTCACCCCAGTTCCTCAGTAGAGATGGATATGCAAAGGCACCAAGGCAAAGAGGTGTATTAGGAAAAACATGGGCATGTTAGCTTGTCAGGAACAGAAGCTGTCACCTGTAAGGACTGGAGTAGAAGAGAAAGGAGAATTGAAGAAGGAATCAGATGGCAACGTCCCAACTAAACACATCTTGAAGTCAACAGACACGAATTAATGGTTTCAGCAAGGAAGTGATTGGATCCAACTTTAAGCTTCTGGCAGCAACACCGTGAAGAGTAAACACAGGTGCCTCAAAGGCAAACATTAGTTTCACCTGTTCAAGTGAATGACCACGCCAGTCAAAAGAAAACCACACTAAAGATCCAACCAAAGGAAAAAAATGTCGTAGCTCAAACCAATAGGAATTGGTAATTGCTTCTAAAAAAAAAAAAAAAAAACATTCTAGAAGGAAAAATGGAGATGAATGAACCATGGCAAAGTACAGACAAGAGGAAGAGTGCCAGGCCAAAGACAGGATTAAGAGTTACAGAATCTCTTGGAGTAGAGAAGTCAGCAAAGCAGAAAATCAGAATGAGGCTTCTGATGAGGTGAAGATTAGGAATGTGATGTTTGCAAATGCAAATGGAAGGAGCATCCAAGGAAGAAAATAATCATAGACCCCTCTGACATGGGGAAAATTATAATTTGCTAACAGAAAAATACTATGTCTTTTTTAAGTTTTTGCATAAAATTTCCCACAGGTGAATTTTTAAAGCTCCTTCTTGGAAATGTTAGTGAAAATCAGCTTCTGGTTATTATCAGTGATTCCAAAACTAATGCCTTTGAAGAATAAAGACATTCGAGTCCAAATATGTAACTAAATAAAACCCTATCCTAAACCTTGATTGTAACAATAAGCAAGAATTAATTCTGACTGGGACAAAAGACATCCTGGTGAAACAAGAAATAACAATTTGGGCCAGGTGCAGTCGCTGATGCCTGCAATCCCAGCACTTTGGGAGGCCAAGGCAGGTGGAGAGCTTGAGTCCAGGAGTTCAAGACCAGATCAGCCTGGGCTACATGGAAAGACCCTGTCTCTACAAAAAAAATACAAGCTGGGTATGGTTGTGCGCGTCTGTAGTTCCAGCTACTGAGAAGACTGAGGTGAGAGGATCTCTTCAATTCGGGAGGTCTAGGCTGCAGTAAGCCATTATCACACCTTTGCACTCCAGCCTGGGTGACAGAGTGAGACCTTGTCTCAAGAAAAAAAAAATTGGCTAGGTTTTTAATATGCTGAAAACATATTCAAATTATCTTTCACAGCTTAAGCTCTAACCTTGGTTAATGTCTACTGCATGGAGAAACAATTTGAATTTACAATTCAAATGAAAAAGCTAATTATTTAATTAACAGATAACCCCTTGATTATAGGTGTGTAAAGACCACATGTATTAACTCTAATCCTACATGGAGTTCTCGGGTTTTACCTTCCAAAGGAGGCCAGTGCAGCTTCAGCATTTGTTTTCCTTAGTTTTCCTGATCAAAGTCTGAGACAGTACTTCAATTTAACACTTACCTGTCAATGCCGAAATCTAAAGGAAAAGATAATTCATAAATTTTTAAAATGTCCTTTCCTGCTATGGATTTTTTTCTGCATTTGATGCTACATTCAATAGGACTGATGTCATTTCCCCACCAGAACTTCTTGCAGTTAGCTTCCACAAAGCAAAATCTTCTAAGATGTATAGTTACGGATAGCAGGGAACGCTCCTGCTCAGATAAGTCTGGGAAATTAGAGTCCAGAGGTAAAGAAATCAGCTTAACATTGGTTAAGGTTTTCAAAATTACCTGATTATGAAACTTCTTTTTTTTTTTTTTTTTTTTTTTTGCATAGTATCCAGAGAAGAGTCAACACAGCAAGCGTGAGACTGCTATCCCTAGAAAGGCCAGCCTGGAAGCTTGGCTCTTGGCTGGTATCTGGGAACTATGATTTTGGGAAGGTTCCTACCATTCTCTGATAAGAGTGGCTCTATGTGCTTAACCTGTACAGATAGATATGGCTTCTGCTGAACACCTGTTTTCCTTCTGGGGGTCAGGAATTCGGTACATATCAGGCAGAGGGTGCCTACATGATCAGCCCCCAGTAAAAACTCTGGGCAGTAAGTCTCTAATGAGCATCCCTCATTAAACAGCATTTTAAACTCGTTGTCATGATTTGTTGCTGGGGGAATTGTGTCTTTTGTGTCTTGTGTGACTCCACTTGGAAGCTGTTGCCGGGTTTCTCTTGGTCACTGTCTATGTGCCTTTATGCTGATTTTGCTTGGAATCTTTTCACTGTAAGAAACCTCAGCAACACATGCAACTAGATATAGAGTCCCTGAGTCTTTGCAGCAAATCACTAAATCTGAGGGTGGCGTTCGGGACCATTGACACACACAGCATTCACCAACAATTTGCCAGAACTACTGTTCCAAGGGAAATACTTAGAGAAACACTGCTCAATAGCACAGACTTAGTGAGAGAATGTATGTTAAACGCTGAGCAGTTTCTGACAGATAAGATGGGGTCTGTAAACAGTAGACATCAGTAGTGTTACATCTTACTGCTGATATAGTTATGGGAAATAGAAAACCCTTTTTGCCACGCCCTTGAATATCTTCCATGTGCTACGTATACTGCTTCACACACAGTAGCCATCACTAGATGTTTGTTGAATGAATTATAAGCCTTTATTTACAAAGTGCTGTGCCAACACAGCAAAGCCCATTTAAACCATGCAGTCTCAGCCCTCTTGGAGCTCACAAATCTAAAATAAACACTATCAGTAAAGACAGAGCTCTAGATGAAAATGCAGACAGAAAGCTCAGCAAGAAAAACTAAATGGATGCCCTAAAAAAGAAGTGGTCAGTACACCTTCACCAAGCACAAAGCTTGACACATATGTATGTTTCTAATTTTGGCGGCAGAAGTGAGGACGGATGTCAGAATTCATTTCTGGAGAGACGAATTGTGTGGTTCCATGAAAGCCTTTCCTACAATGCTGATAAACCCACATGGGAAAGGGCTTCATAGTTAACGAAAAAGAACACACGTTAAGTGGTACTGTTGCTCTTTTAAAAGATCCCCAGCTAAGTCATCTGGGTAAAGTGTATGTTCAATAGGCTGCTTATTCCAGTAACATTTCATTTTCACTGAGGCTAAGATCTCATTTACTAACTGACCCTATGTATAATGACCTCATATTCCAGTTTGGTCAGGACAAAACTGGCTTATATTTGCAATCCTAGTCTAAATATTAAGATAGTCCTTTTTGCTCTCAAAAGCACTATGGTTTTGGATAATAAATACATTTTGTGATGATTCTCGATTGAGTCCTCAAAACCAAGAGGAACATAAATTACTAAGTGAATCTCCCAGCCCCTGTACACAGATGGAGTCTGAAACATTGATATGGTTTAGCTGTGTCCCCACCCAAATCTCATCTTGAATTGTACCTCCCACAATTGCCATGTGTCATGGGAGAGACCAGGTGAGAGAGGTAAGTGAACCATGGGGTGGGTCTTTCCTGTGCTGTTCTCATGACAGTTAATAACTCTCACGAGATCTGATGGTTTTATAAAGGGAAGTT
This sequence comes from Cebus imitator, assembly GCF_001604975.1. Classification (NCBI taxonomy): domain Eukaryota; kingdom Metazoa; phylum Chordata; class Mammalia; order Primates; family Cebidae; genus Cebus; species Cebus imitator. Next base: position 856,547 of record NW_016107474.1, on the reverse strand, counting down.
TCCTGCACAGGTTCTCTCTGTTCCCTGCTGCCATGTAAGATGTGCCTCTTGCCTTCCACCATGATTGTGAGGCATCCCCAGCCATGAGGAACTGTGAGTGCATTAAACCTCATTTTCTTTATAACTTACTCAGTTGCAGGTATGTCTTTCCCAGCAGTCCTGAGAACAGACTAGCACAGTCATGGATGAGAAAAGCTCCTGAAGCCCCAGGCAGCTCAAGGCCCTGGTGTGAGGCCGTTCTTTGGAGGTATGGCGGTGAACAGGCTGGATACTGGAGCCCGATGGCCAGGGTTCAAGGCCTGGCTGAACCAATTACCTATCATATCTTAGTAAGCTACTTAACCTCTCAGTCCCACAGTTTCCTTAACAGTCAAATGAAAATAATAATAGTGCCTACCTCACTGATTTCTTATAAAGAGTAAGAAAAGCTGTCTGAATAGCTTTTGACACATTGTGTGCTAGAAGATGTTAGCTGTACTTAAGAATACTTCCCTCTGAGACAGAGAAGATGAAAATCCAGTTTAGTGAGGGGACGTGTCAGAGTGCCTGATACGTCTGTCTCCAAAGACAGACATTTCTAGTTGGCAGTCATTCTCCACCCTGCTGCATCTGGAGGCAGCCTCAGAGTCTTCCTCAACATCAGTCTCCAAGAAGACAATCACTGAAAACAATCACTTTCTGGGAATTCTCCCAAGTATCGCCATTGTCCCCAAGACAGATAATTTTGCCTCTTCTATGAGGATCTTCTCTTCTGCTGATCTAACTCCCCGAGGCTTCTTCATTCTTGCAAGTGATGTTGGTTGGCTCACTCTGCCTGGACTTGTATATCACCTTGTAAGTCCAGTCCATTCTGACAGCCATTCAACCCTCTCCAAATACATCTGATTTAGAAAAGCTTGGCCTAGGTTTACATTGGCTGTAACTCAGACAATTTGGGAAAAATCTTTTAGTATCAGGAGATGACCGACCTATTTTTCTAATGGCCTCTCCATATGGTACAGGACAATTCCTGATACTCTTCGGAGTACCTGTTTCGCTCAGTCATTGCCACTTCAGTAAATGGCAGTCTGTCCATCTTTTGGTTATGTATGTACCTATGCGACAATCCTGCATGTTCTTCACATGTACCCCAAAACCTAAAACACAATCAAATATGAAAAACAAAACAAAACAAAAATCTCTCAGTCTTGGAGTCCTCATACTTCCTGTTTTAAAAACATACTACAAAGAAACAGTAATCAAATTTGTATATATTGACATGAAGATAAATATAGAGGTCAATGAAAAAGAATAGAGAACCTAGAAATAAACTCTTAGGTACATGGCAGAAATATTTTTGACATGAGTGCCAGGATTAAACAGCGGGAAAAGGACAGTCACGAATGGCATTTGGAAAACTGAATACCTACAAGCAAAAATGAAGGTAGAGTCTTACCTTATGCCACAAACAAAAACCAACTCAAAATTAATTCTCACTAAATATGAGGCATAAAATTGTACAACTCCTAGTAGAAAACACAATGGGAAAGCTTCAGGACATTGGATTTTACAATGATTTCTTATATATGACACAAAAAGCACAGACAACAAAAGCAAAAATAGACAAATGAAACTACATCAGACTTAAACACTTATGCTTATCAAAGTAAACAAGCAACAGAATGAAAAGGTAACGTACTCAACAGGAGAAAATATTTGTAAGACATATATTTGATAAGGGATTAAAGTCCAGAAAAATATAAAGAACTTCTCCAACTTAACAGCAACAAAAAATCCAAAGAAGCTGATTTAAAAATGGGCAAAGGACTTGAACTGACAATTCTCCAATGAAGTTATAAAAATGGTTAATGAGCTTATGAAAAGATGCTGAACATCATTAATCCTAAAATAAATGCAAATCAAAACCACAATGAGGTATCACTGCACACAGCTGTTAAAATGGCCACTATCAAGAAAACAGAATAGTGAGTGTTGGAAAGACATGGAGAAATTGTAACCCTTGTGAGAATATAATAACACTTGGTGAGAATATCATATGGCACAACCATTATAGAAAACAGTATAAAGGTTTCTCAAAAAACTAAAGACCATTACCATAATATCTAGCAATCTCACTCCTGGCTACATATCTGAAAAAATTTGAAGAAGGCTCTCAAAGAGATATTTGCACACCCAGTGAAGTATAATTTATAATAGTCAAGAGGTGGAAGCAACCCAAATGTCCAATGATAGATTAATGGATAACGGATAAAGAAAATGTGGTATATACACACAGCTGACTATTATGCATTCTTGAAAAAGAAGGATATCCTGTCATATGAGACAGCACGGATTAACCTCAAGGACACTGTGTGAACTGAAATAAGCCCGTCATAGGGGACAAATACCATATGAATCTACACATTCAAAGTATCTAAAGCAGTCACACCATAGAACCAGAAAGTGAGGAGATGGTTGCTGAGATCGGAGGGTTGTAGGGAAGGAGAGTTAGTGTTTAACTGGTATGAAGTTATAGTATTGCAAGATGAAGAGATTCTGGAGATTTCTTACACAACAATGTGAGTGAACTTAATGCTACCAAACTGCACACTTATAAATAGTTGAGAAGCTAGGCACAGGGGTCTATACATGTAGGCCCAGCTACTTGGGAGGCTGAGACAGGAGGATCACTTGAGCACAGGAGTCTGAAGCCAGATTGGACAACACAGAGAAACCCTGATTCTCAAAAAAAAAAAAAAAAAAAAGGTAAAAAGGGAAAAGGAAAAATAAGGGGTTTTTAAACCAAATTTTTTTTTTTTTCTTTGAGACAGAGTTTCACTCATGTTACCCAGGCTGGAGTGCAATGGCGCCATCTTGGCTCACCGCAACCTCCGCCTCCTGGGTTCAAAAAATCTTCCCATTACCCTCAACACTTCTCTCTTTCATCACATGCTCCACCTAATCCAGCAGCACATTCTGGTGCCTCTTTCAAGACATACCTCAAATCCAACTCCATTTTATCACCTCCACCTTGGCCATGGGCACCCTAGCTCCAAGGTCTAATCCAAGTTCTACTCTTTCTCACGTGTTTGCCTTCATTAGCTTGCACCTTGGCTCCTCACTTCCACGGAAGTCCCCTCCCATCTGTTTGCCAGTCTTCTTGGTGAAAGAGATATGTGAGGCCGGGCGCGGTGGCCCAAGCCTGTAATCCCAGCACTTTGGGAGGCCGAGGCGGGTAGATCACAAGGTCAAGAGATCGAGACCATCCTGGTCAACATGGTGAAACCCCGTCTCTTCTAAAAATACAAAAAAAAATTAGCTGGGCATGGTGGCGCGTGCCTGTAATCCCAGTGACTCAGGAGGCTGAGGCAGGAGAATTGCCTGAACCCAGGAGGCGGAGGTTGCGGTGAGCCGAGACCGCGCCATTGCACTCCAGCCTGGGTAACAAGAGCGAAACTCCGTCTCAAAAAAAAGAAAAAAGAGATATGTAAATATATCCTGCCTCTGTCCAAAACCTTCAGTGCTTCCCATTTCACTCAGAAGCCAGAATCCATGCAAAGGTTTCCAAGGCCCTGATCCACACCCTCCCCCGCCTAAGTCTCTTACATATGCTAAGCTCACTTTGACCTCAGGGCCTTTGCACTTGCTGCCAGGGCTGCCAAAAAGGGGTCAGGGCCTGGTGAAAAATAAAATGGAGGGGCACCCTAGCAAAGACAGAGCAGCTAAAAGAAAAAAATAAATAAATCCCAGAGGATTCACCTTGAGCTTGCCAGACTGTGGGGCCCTACTATTTGCAACAGTTCCCCTGCACCCAACCTCCTGCACACTCCGCCATCTTGCTGGCTGTTCATCTGTGTGGCTTTCTCTCTCTGCAAATACTTGCATAGCTCATGACCTTCTCTTTCATCAGATCTCTGTTTAAATGTCTCCCCTTCAGAGAGGCCAGCCCTGATCATCATGTATAGACTAGAGTATCATGTACCTCCTTCCACCCCTGCCACTCCCACACATTCCCCATCCTCCTGGTCCTATTTAACTTTACTCAGGGGCATTTCTCATCATCTACCTGCTCTTCTGCTGTAAGTTCCCTGAGGGTGGGAACTCTGGTTCACTGCTGTTTCCAAGTGGCTTGAATAGCGCTCGACAGGTAGTAAGAGCCCAGTAGGTATCTGTCGAATTAACCAGTGAGTGAATGTGAGTAGAACAGGTGGAAAAGACAAGTTCTGTTCCAGAATAAATCAGCTCTGTCATAGAAAGTAGACAGACTGGAATGATGCTATGCCTGCCTATTTTCTTTGTGTGCTGTGAACACCAGAATCTTTTTTTTTTTTTTTTTTGAGATGGAGTTTTGTTCTTGTTGCCCAGGCTGGAGTGCAATGGCACAATCTCAGCTCACTGCAACCTCCACTTCCTGGAACCCCAGAATCTTAGAGAAAGGTTTTCAGTTATAGGCAGCTGCAGAGAATTAGCCAGCATGATGCCCCTAGCTTGGTGGGAGGTGAAATAAGACCCTGCTGGACTCATAGTTTTAAAGACCCTCATGTGAATCTCACCACAAGTAGCTCTCCAGAAGGATTAAACAATTATTAATTGCATTTGGTATATAATCTGTGTTTAGAAAGGGCTTTCCCCTGTCTCCTCATGCACCCTTGACAAAGTGCCCAGGCTGTAGATCACTAACTTCATTTCCTCCTCCCATTCATCTTTTTTTATTTCCCACTAGAGGAGCTGAACCTGCTGCTCTCCCTCCGCACTGTTAACTTATAACTGAACTATGGCTGATCTCTCACATTACTGAAACCTAACTTTATTTATCTCAAGAATGGCATGGTAGGGCTGTTAAACAGTGAGTGTGACGAGACAGGGGCTGCATTTAGAGTGGGAGGTGAAGCATCACTCCCCTGACCAGCAGTGAGTGTTGGCTTCTTATACGCCCATGGAGAATGTAACTGAGAGGTCAGTAACAGTACATGCAAGGCACTTTGCAATGCCTGACTTTGACTTGTCTCTTGAGTCAGGATAAACAGTTCGTTACAAGCCCAAAGTCTGCTCTTAGCTCACAGATGAGAACAGGATGTGTCCTTTCTGACCAGCATCAGAACAGAAGACTCTGTCCATGCCAAAGTTCTCCATGACTTGAAGACTTTTTATATAGAATGAAAAAGGCATTCAAAAAGAAGTGCTCAATGCTTAAAAAAAAAAAAAGGAGACTGGTTGAATAAATAGTTTGTCTGAAAGATTTGGCTCAACCCGAACCTTCAGGTGCCTGAGATGACAGAGACTAGGATCTCCCCTGCCAGTCCAGCCCAGAGCCAACCTAGAACTAACCTAGATAAGGAACAAAGACCACTATGGAGATAGAAATCCATCACACAATCACGTGTTTCCCAGAGTTTCAAGTCCTACAAGAAATCCCATTTGATATGGTTTGGCTGTGTCTCCACCCAAATCTCATCTTGAATTGCAGCTCCCACAATCCCCATGTGTCATGGGAGGCACCTGGTGAGAGGTAACTGAATCATGGGGTGGGTCTTTCCCATGCTGTTCTTATGATAGTGAATAAGTCTCACAAGATCTGATGGTTTTATAAAGGGCAGATCCCTTGCACATGCTCTCTTGCCTGCCACCGTGTAAGTCATGCCTTTGCTCCTCCTTTGCCTTCCACCATGATTGTGAGGCCTCCCCAGACATGTGGAACTGTGAGTTTGTTAAATCCCTTTTTTTAAATAAATTACCCAATCTGGGTTCTTTCTTCACAGCAGTATGAAAAGACTAATACACCATCTCAACAAAGACCAGAGCAGCTCATACTTAATGGACCAGCACGTAGGAAAAACAAGATGCATTGTTCACTTCCATCTAATTCTCCAGGTGTAGATGAATTTGGTAACCACGATTCCAAGGAAAACCCAGTGCAGCAGCAAGCAAGTGGACTTTGGCATCAGAACATCTGCGATTACATTCCTACCCCTCTGCCTTCTGGTTATGTGATTTGAGCACTGTTACTTCACCTCTCTGTATCTCATTTCCTCAAAGCATCACTGCATAAGACATACACAGGTTATCGATACCAAAAGACACAGACAATGTTTATCCAATACTTATTAGTTGCCCAGTTCCATGTACTTAATATGCTGTACCTTGTTTTATTGCGACACTAACTCTAACAAGCACATTCTCTCATTTCTCCCTTTCTGCAGGTGAGGAACTAAGGCTCATGAATAAACAGCCTGCCTCAAATTACATAGCCAGGGAAAGGCAAAGTTAGTATTAAAACATAGGCCCCTGTGATGCTAAAGACAGTTTTCACCTATGACATTCAAGACCTGTGCTTTCCAATAGGAATGCAGTCGGCCAAATGCAGCTATTTAAATTTTAAAACAATAATTAAGAACTCAGTTCTATGGCTGCATTAGCCACAGTTCGAGTACTCAAAGGTCACCATACAGACTACCACGTATTTGGCTCCTTATTGGGCAGTGCCGTTACGGAACACTTTATCATTGAGGAGAGGTCTGTTAGACAGTGTTGGTCGAGTCCTTCTCTACCATATAAGGTATGATCCTTTACACAAGTAAAGAACACCAAAAGTTAAACTTCCTTAGTTTCATGGTCACTTGCTTCTGCCTAGAAAGCAAACACACAAGTGTGGGTCACCAGGCTGCAGTCATGAACGTCACCACGGGGTGGGTGCCCACTCAGCTCTCTGCTGAGATGGGCAGAGGCTGCTCTTCTGCCCTCTCTTGGTGACCTTCTTTTGGTAGCCTCTCTTGTGTAAGGAACACCCCTTTGGGTCAAATTGTTTTCATCTACACACAAGTCTCCCATGCCACCCTGAAGAATGTGGCAGAACATCCCCTTGAATCTGCCTTGCCCCATCTGTCCCACCCTCTGCCTCCTGGTCCTCACACCTGGGTTTTTCTGCCCAGTTTCTCCGGCCTCCCTTACCTCATTTTGTGTACTATGCTTTTTGAACTGAGCTGGAACTCACATGTAATAAATCATTTTTAAAGTCATGTTTTGTGTATTCACGATGCTGTGGAACCACCACCTCTGTCTAGTTCCAAAACATTTTTATTAAATCAAAGAGAAACCCAGATCTATAAGTAAGCCCTCCTTCCCACCCCTGCCACTGATCTAACTTGCATTTGTATGGCTTTACCTACTCTAGACATTCTTTTTTGTGGCTGTATAGTATTCCACAGCAAGGATTATCACAATTTGTTTACCCATTCATGAGTGATTGAACTCCCTTATGCTTGAATTATCTGAAATAACCAGAAGTGGGAAGAACCTATTTACCACTCTGTTAACAGAGTTAGTTAAGGCCAGAATATGTCTCTAGAAGTGTTTTTCCAGAATAGCTATGCAGCATTTTAGGAAGGCACACTGGCACCCATCAGGATTCTCCATGCTGATCACTTCCTTAGGGATTCACTAATTAAATTTTTTCTCACAGCATTATTCAAAGTGTAATTCCTGAAACAGTTAATAGTTCTTATAAAATATTATTTAAAACTTTTCTTTCTTAAAAGTTTGTAATGTGTTGACTTAAACAGGTTTCTGGATTGCAGATCTTCAAAATATCTTTACTATGTCAAATGTGCATTGTACATTTTAAAGAAGCAATTGTAGTTTGCAATGTATCTTAAATGTTCCCAAGAGAGCACAAAACCCATTTGTGTGTGTGTGTGTATGTGTGTGTGTGTGTGTGTGTGTGTTGGTGGGGCTATCTCTCAGTTCTTATGTTTTCAGAAATAGTTTGCAAAAGTTATTCTATATTAATATCTAAATCCGTCTCAGGTCCACAAACTAGGGAGAAGAAACAGAGCATCCATATACTTAGAAGTACTTCTGCAGACTTAAAATAGGCACATTTGAAATCATAAGTTAAATATCTTAAATGCATTTAAATGCAAATTATTTCTGAATTAATCATCTAAGCTATATAAAGCATCATGAGTTTGAATTGCAGACAAATGGTAACAACTCATAACTCATAACACAATACCCATTTGAAAATATCTTAATCCTTTAGCACTTCATAGCACTCAAGTTTAAAGACCTCAAAGGCAGTGAGTCACAAGAAAAAGAAAAAAGTATCTTTGAGAAATGCACATTCTAGCATATATCCTCAGTCTATGTATTAACACTTAAAATATAATCTGCTTAAGTGTGCCGTATAGTTGAAAATTGTATTTCTGAATAATATCTACATAATTTTCAATAAAAATAAACTTGCAGTAAATTATCTAGATCTTAAGGTACCAAAGACAAATGGCCTTTGCTGGAATTAGTTTTCCCTCAGGAGTAAGGAAATAGAATTTGTCTTCTGCAATGAGAAAAAAAAAATTAAAAAACCACCACATAGAATAAAAAATGAGCACTGGCAAGTTCTGCTGGAACCATATTAGTGGTCACTTCTCAGAATTTGGGTCAGGGTTAGGTGGGGGCCCCGGCTAGGTAAAGCTCTGGCATGCCACGATTCCAGCTGAAACTCCAGTCAGTGAAAACATGATTTGGTTACATGAAGGCTCACAAAGTAGGGCTTTCAAAGCTCATAGCAATGCTATATGGTGGATTTTATTATTTTCATTTTACACCATGGCTTCTCTGCAGTGATACTATTGGCACTCGGAGCTGGATCATTCTGTGTGGCAGGGGCTGACCCATGCATTGGAGGATGTTTCCCTACAAACAAGTGTTTGTTTACGTACGTGTACATGCACGTTTTTGAGACTGGGTCTCACTCTGTCACCCAGGCTGGAATGCCGTGGTATAAACACAGATCACTACAGCCTTGAACACCCAGGCTCAAGCCATCCTCCCACCTTAGCCTCCCGAGTAGCTAGGATTACAAGTGCATACCATCACGCTGTGCTAACTTCTTATCTATTTATTTATTTTGTAGAGATGGGATCTCTATGTTGCCCAGGTTGATATTGAACTCCTGGCCTCAAGCAGTCCTCATGCTCAGTCCGCCCAAGGCACTGGGATTATAGGCGTGAGCCACAGCGCCTGGCCCAAACCAAGCAGTTAAATGGCAGGTCACAGAGCCAGTGTGTGGAGCTTGGGCTCTGGAGGGAAGTGGTGGGTTTGTCATTTGGTTCTTTCACTGTCAACTACCACATGACCTTTTTCCAGACACTTCCCTAAGCTTAGTTTCTCCATATGCAAAGTGGACGAAAACAATCCTACCTTCAAGGTTCTCAGGGGTGTAAGCTCCAGAGGGGTTGGGGGTAGGGCTATATATGTATTTTGTTCACTCTCAAATCCCTTGTGTCTAGAACAATGCCCCTGGCATGGCAGCGGAGACTTGACTTCTAAGTGATCATTCAGGAAACACACTTACACCACACCTGAACACCATCTGTGTGCAGTCAAGCCTAGCTGTTGCTATTTAACATCAGTTGCACCAGAGCAGGAATCTGGGCTTGGAGCTGCCTAGGTCCAACCTCCAGGGGCTTCCGTCTCCCTACTTCCCCTGAGTTATCAATTAACCTCCATCTAGTCACCCATCCTCTCCAGTGGACAAAAGGGCCTTGGGGCCGGTGGCTATCTGGGGCCTGCCGCTTGCTAAGCAACAGGTGGAAAGTAGCTCTATGCCCTGAACTGCACAAAAAAGGAATGAAAATCAAGGGGCCAGCTGCTTTCGGACACTCACTCATTCCGAAGAAAATCATCCCCACAAAGCACCTAGGTGACATTTATGAAAAAGAGGAAGATTTGGAAGAGGCTGGGGCACTCCCACTCGGGCAAGAAAACATCAGAGAAACCAGTTTTGCCACAAACTGCCTGTGAGCTTTCAGAAAGAGTGAAAAATGCAGGGATGCCCCTGTGGGTCCATCAAGAGTTACTTCTCCATCTGGGGATTGCCCTATTTGAAGCCAGAGAAGAGGGGTGCCCCATGCATATTGTGCTGGCCATGTCATCTGCCCCACATTCCAGAGGTGACCATAACTGAGGACGAAGATCAAGATCATCCAGTGCTTAGCACTGTGTGACCATGGACAAGTTCCTAACCCATTCCGTGTCTCCCACGCCTCATCTATACAAGGGGGTATGGTGGCAGGTAGAATAATGGCCCCTAAAGATGCCCATATCCTAATGTCTGAAAACTTTGACTATATTAGCTTGTATGATAAAGAGGAATTAATGTTGTGAACTAGATAAATTTAAAATAAAGAAGGGGTCCTGGATTATGCAGGTGGGTCCAATAGACTCAAAAGGATCCTTATAAAGGAAAGAGGTCTGGGGAAGAGAGAACAGAAAAGACTTCAGTGTGAAAAGAGCTGGACCACCGTCGCTGGCTGTGAAGACGGAGGAAGGAGTCGTGAGCTGAAGAATGCAGGTGGCCTCCAAAAGCTGGAAAAGGTCGCAGAAGGATGCTCCCTTCCAGAAGGAGCCAGCTATGCCCACAGCTTGGTTTTAGCCCAGTGAGAACCATGCTGGACTTCTGACCTGAACAACTGTAAGATAAAAATTGTGTTGTTTTAAGCCACCAAGGCTGTAGCAATTTGTTTGGGCAGAAATAGAAAAAACAACATGTTACTTATCATTGAGTCAGCACAAGGATAGGTGAGATAGCATCTGTAAAGGACTAGCCAAGCCTGCAAATGCTGCTTATAATCATCATCACTGCTGTGGTGTGAGTGTGTTAGAGGGTAAGGGCCTGCTTCATGCTTAGCCTGTAAGCAAATCAGACTCCTGGAGTGGCTCAGGCCTGTGCAATGGTCCTAAGGGGAGACTTGCTGGGAAAGGAAAACAATGGCACATTTTATCTCATATATTTGCATGTTTTCCCTTTTCTGCAAAGACTTTTCCAGTCACCATTTTGTTTACTTACGAAGTGGGACACAGACAACCTCAGGTGACCTCAAGCTGCCCCTGACGTCAATCTGGAAATGTGGGTCCATACTGATCTCCGTGAAAATGCCCCCTGGGGAGCCTGTCCCACACTGGACCTAGCTCATCTCTAGGTCAGACATCACCATCCTTCTAGGGGGACACATTTTTGCCCTTCCTTGGAAATATCCAGAAAAGGGGAAATGTATAAACTTCCTTTAATACATAAACTGTGAGAGTCTCAAAAGCTCTTACAATCAGATATCAAAGGACTGCAGGTACCAATTCCTTAATGTGAGGGCTTGTATTAGGTTGTTCTTGAATTGCTATTAAAAAAATACCTGAGAGTGGGTCATTTATAAAAGAGACAGGCTTAATTGGTTCATCGTTTGCAGGCTGTACTGGAAGTATGAGGCTGGCATCTGCTCAGCTTCTGGGGAGGCCTCAGGAAACTTAAAATCATGGTGGAAGGCAAAAGGGGTGTAGGTACGTCACATGGTAAAGGCAGGAGCAAGGTGGGGGAAGGGGGGTGACACACTTTTGGTTGTTTTTTTTTTTTTTTTGAGACAGAGTCTTGTTCCATCTTCCAGGTTGGAGTATAGTGGTGTGATCTAGGCTCACTGCTGCTTCTGCCTCCCTGGTTCAAGCAATTCTTCTGCCTCAGCCTCCCTGGTAGCTGGGCTTACAGGTGCATGCCACCATGCCTAGCTAATTTTTCTATTTTTAGTAGAGACTGGTTTTGCCATGTTGGCCAGGCTGGTCTCGAACTCCTGACATCAGGTGATCTGCCTGCTTTGGCCTCCCAAGGTGCTGGGATTACAGGCATGAGCCACTGTGCCCAGCCTTTTCTTTTTTTTAACTTTTAAGTTCAAGGGTACAAGTGCAGGTTTGTTACACAGGCAAACTTGTGTCATGGGAATTTGTTGTAAAGATTATTTCATCACCCAAGTATTAAGCCTAGTACCCATTAGTTATTTTTCCTGATCCTCTCCCTTCTTCCACCCTTTACCCTCTGAAAAGCCCTCCCTGTGTCCATGTGTTCTCATTGCTTAGCTCCTACTTATAAGTGAAAACATGTGGTATTTGGTTTTTTGGTTCTGTGTCACACTCTTAACCAGACCTCATGTGAAACAGCTGAGCAAGAACTCATTTATCACCAAGGGGATGGCACTGAACCATTCACGAGGCGTCCCCCATGATCCCATCACTTCCCACCAGGTCCCGCTTCCAGCACTGTGGATCACATTTCAGTATAAGATTTGGAGGGGACAAATATCCAAGGCTTATCAGGGTTTATCTAGTCCAGGGCTGTAAAGTTTTTTCTGTAGAGGGGCGGAGTAAGTCCTTTTGGCTTTGCAGCCCACACTTTGACAACTATTCAACTCTGTGGCTGTAGGGTGGAAGAGGCCATAGGCAATTAGCAGTGAGTGGGTAAAGCTGGAGTGGGCCTGCAGGCCACAGTTTGCAGACCCCCCTACTTCTAATCTAACGACATAAAGTGACAATCTACATAAAGTGACAATTTTTCTATGTTCTTCTTCATGGCACTCATCAGCTCCTGCTGCAACACATCAACCATCAGCGGACTCACTATTGCCCAAGACGGCCACTCCATGTACAGTCTACGCTTGTTAACACCCAATTCTCCCTCACTCCAATCCTGACTCCATCAGAAGTACAATCAAAAGAAAATCCAGGCCGGGCGCGGTGGCTCAAGCCTGTAATCTCAGCACTGTGGGAGGCCGAGGCGGGTGGATCACGAGGTCAAGAGACCGAGACCATCCTGGTCAACATGGTGAAACCCCGTCTCTACTAAAAATACAAAAAATTAGCTGGGCATGGTGGCTTGTGCCTGTAATCCCAGCGACTCAGGA
>NW_016107474.1:820650-843804 GCF_001604975.1 Cebus imitator | reverse complement strand
GGTTGCGGTGAGCCGAGATCATGCCATTGCACTCCAGCCTGGGTAACAAGAGCGAAACTCCGTCTCAAAAAAAAAAAAAAAAAGAAAATCCAAAATTTTTCTCCCATCAATTCCCTCGGAGAGCCTTGCACCTGGCAGATTTGCCAGCACAGAGGTGCTCTTTCTGTGACTGACCTTCAATAGAAAGGCAACTGTCCATCATCCCAGGGTACCAGCATACCATAATCCAACCTACACAGTTAAACTGAATTGTTTGTGGAGGAAAGGCAAGTGAGGATGGGGTGGAGGATGGAGAAAGGGATTGCTACAAGAAGGGGCCATGATGTACCAGTTATCTAGAACGTGACTTCCTTATTCATTTCCATGTATCTTCCCTGTTCCTATCCTAGCCCCAAGCTATGCTCTGGGCATTTGCTCAAGCCTAAAGAGCTGGGAGAAGGTCAGGCCCGAGGAAGATGGAGACATGTGGAAGAAGGGAGCAACCATTCTGGATGGAAATGGTATGTCCAAGATATGTCCTGGCACATGCTTGGTTCACATTCCAAATACAGATTTCACACTTTCCCCTTCCTTCTATCTCAGGGCCTGGATTTCCTGGCCTGACCCACAAATATGCCATCCACGTTGTGGCATTCCCCAGAAATACTCAACTTCTCAGCTTGATACCCTCCAGGATAGCTTTCTAAAAATAATCCCATATTTGGGTATAGGGAGTCAAGAGGATTGTGGGGGTGTCAGGGAGGGAACACAGTATGATCTGGAACTTCTTCCACCTCGACTTGCAGCCTACATCAGCAAGAGAAAGACACGTCATGCACCCCTTCCTGTGCCTGCTTTCCTGAGTTAACACATACATTTTCTAAATATATTTCCTTTTTATTTGGGAGCTGAAACAGCCTTGCTAATTACCAGAGCCTCACATCACAGGAGGTAAGGAACACTGAACAGGAACTAATGTGACTTCAGTAGAGTTCATGATTAGGTTCTGCAATAAAAACTCACAAGGAATAGAAAATGCATTAACAACTGATTGCAAAATGCCAGCTGCCTCTTTTTCTCAGTCTTTATGGCCAGTGGCCAAGACTTCTGCTCTGGGTCTATCACTTTTAAATGTGCTATTCCCCAGCTATTAATGATCCATCGAAGGATGACATGATCAATTGCAGAAGAGCACAGGGCTCTCCTTCCAGCCTCTTAGTGTCAAACACAGATAATCCAGTCACAATAATGTTTTACATGCTAAGCCATCACTGAACGAGGATGTGATGCTCCAATTTGCTTTTACTCCATCCTAGTTTCAGAGTGTTTGGTCTGGCACACTGAACATGGCTCTGTTTGGTCCCATATGCAGAAACACGAACAGGTATTCCTAAGTTACAGAATTATAAGCGAGTCCCTCATCATGGGCCTGCAGACTTTCCAACAGACAAAGTGGACTTAAAGGAGCACAGTATGCAAACATCTGCACCTTTGGACAAACTAAAAATATGGAAATAATCTCTTTTGCTACCTAATGCCTCATTGAGAAAAGATAAGCCTTCTCGATAATAAAGATCTTAAAACAGACACCAATCAAACAAATCAACAGTTCTGACCAACTGTGTTTAATACATTTTGAGAGACCCCACTGATAAACCCCTGTAGAAGAAAAAAAAATGCTGAAAGATTAAAATTTTAAAAGAGAGTATTTACTTGGCATGGAAATTATGCCAGACTAAACGGGGACAACCAGTTAGTGCGTAAAATGCTCCCCACCCCTCAACATGTGAATTTAAAAATGAAGGTTTTCTGGTTTACTATGTGTAGAAGGGAACTTGAAGGCTGAGCTCCAGGGAAAGCAAGCTTTCATCTTTGATCTCTTTTCCCCAGTGCCTGGTAGGTACTGGAGTCTCAACAAATGAATGCATTTTTGAATTAAGTTCTATTTCATGACAATTTGAATGTTATTGTTGACTTAAATAAATCTTATCTTCTTAAAATGCAAATTGGATGTCACTCCCTTTCTGAAAACGCTCTAAGGCTGAGGCTTCCTTAGAATAAAATCTAAGCACCTTACTCTGCCCTGTGAGGCCCTGCATGGCCTGTCCTCCTCCCACAATTCCCCATTCCTGCTACTCTTTCCATCCTGAGGTAGATTTAATATCTTCACTATGAGTTTGGACTAATCCCATTCACTAACCAGATGCAGTTTTCGCCCAGGAAGACCTATCTGATGCATGTTACTCTGGCTTCAAAGACCCAGCAACAGAACTCACTGCCTCCCATTAGTCCTTGTAAAATCTGAATCTGATCATTTCACTTTCAGCCTAAAATCCTCCATCGTCTGTTCCTTTTGCCACAAGGGTATCCTGTCTAAGCTCACTCCTTAGCGTGAGTCCCATCTTTTACCCTACTCATGTTCCCCCATGTCCCTGCCCTCCTCTGCCCTAAAGGGCATGCATTCCTCTGGAGGTGCCATAAGTTCTTTCCTCTGTCTGCTGTCCTCACAGCACCCTTCCTGCCCTGTCCACGTATCTCCCCTGACTTATTCCTCATTCTTGAGCGCTTGCTGTGACCTCATGTCCTCTGGAAGGCTGAACCTATAACAGAACCCTCCTCACATGATAATATGATCAATTTTTACAAATCACAGCCCCAGCTACCGTGTGGACTTCACAGACAGTGTTCCTTGTGGTGGTGACAACTAAAACCATAACTTCTTCAGAGATGAAGACAGACTTCCTGACCATCCAAGCCTGATGAATACTGAGGGAACAAACCATGAAATACTCTTAGAGCCTCTGAGTGGCCAACTCCATGCAAGGAGTCTGCAGAGCAGGGCCCTGCTGCCGCGTGGGAACTGTCCTGTGCACGGCAGGATGTTGAGCAGCATCCCTGACCCACCAGATGCCAGTAACAGCCCCCAGTTGTGACAACAAAAAACATCTTCAGACCCATTGCCATGCACCTGCTAGGGGACCGAAGCATCTGTGGTTGAGAACTGCTATCAGGGGTATGTAAGAGGTAATGACAGCATTCATTCCTGTCCTCAGGAGACTTTCCAACTGGCCTCTCTTCTAACATCCCCTCCCAGAAAAGCCTTCTGGACCAACCAGTGTCTCCTGCCACTCTCTGTATCTTTTATCAGCTCCATGTCTATTCCCAGCACTTACGGCCGCATGATTGTCACATACTCACTAAAGCTGGTGGACTGACAGAGTTCCATGAAGCAGGGATTTGGTGGTTGTTTGCTGCTATATCCCCAGCACTGTGAAATCGTGGCTGGCACAAGTGGGCACCCGATCAACGTCCTTTGAATGCATCAACTGCCAGGTTAAGCTGAACCCCTTCCCACTGGGGCTGCTGAGTTTGCGCTGCTGGCGTGGACACTGGTTCTATGGTCTCCAGCTGCTCCCCCGTGCTCTTCCACTTCTGTAGAGTGGAAGAGAAGCCTCAGCTGGCCAAAAAGCATGCTCCCCACGTGCTTTTTACCCTGGGGTTTTGCCCACAGGTTTTCCCTATTTCACATCCAGAGCAGTTACGCAATTAAAATGGAAGCAGTGGGCAGGCTGGAATTGAAATGGGTAACGTGGAGGTGGGCTGGCTTCCCAGCATGGGATGATGACATGGGGCACAGTTGCCTTGATTCCCTGATCACAGGGACCACCAGCTTCCGACCTGCTCCAGGGGAGCTCTGTCCCCTTCACAACATTGTTCCCCAGGTATTTCCTGGGAGGCCCAAGGTTGGCTTCACAAGGACACCCTGATCAATGTCAGCTTCCATACCATGTGCCAAATGCTGCTGCTTCCTCCCTCATCAGGGCCAGTGAGGAAATGTCACCACAGCGACATGCCTGGGGCTGCAGGTCTCAGGGGTGGTCTCTCTTTCCAGCTGTCTGATCCTTGACCACCTGTTCCCACAGCCGGAGTGCTTAAATCTGGGTTCTAACTCAATTGCTTGTGCTCAATTTAATTAGCTTCTGGCCATCACTTTCAATCTTGCAGTCTATTTCATAAAACATAACTTCAATCGTTTTCTGTCCTCAAACCCATGGGTCTCCAACCCACTTCAAGGTGCCAGCGTAGCAGGACAACTTATCTGTATCCCCTCTTTTGCTCCTCTCTCTTCCCAGTCCACACCTCTAGCACACTTCTGCCTCCCCCTTCTCACTTCTACCAAATTAAAAAAACATATATCTTTATGCCAATTGCTGAAGGCAAATACCTGGCCAGTGGGTGGCGGGAGCTGAAATGGATGCCACCCCCACCTGCATTTGGGCATTTGGTTCCAGAGTGTCAGTCACAATGGTCCTCACTGAGGGATAGTTACATATCCAAAAAAATCTCGAGTTCTGGGAATCTGAGCAGTTGCCCAGTTATTTAACTTGTTCCTTGTAAATTTGCTGGGCTGCTGGGCTGGACAAAATGGGTCTAAGGCTCTTCCAGTTCCAATGTATTGTGATGCTTCAGCGCCTTGGGGAAAAAAAAATGCCACCAAGTCATTTGAAAAAGCAGCATGATGAAGTAGACTTGGTTGTAGTTAGACAACTAAAGCAGAAAAAGAAAAGAAAACGTAGCCATTGCACCATTCATTCATTCCACGGATGTGTGCTACGTCCCAAGTGTAGGCCAGGTGCTGCAGGAGCAAGGCCCAGTGTGGGGGCAGAGGAGAGAAAATTAAGGAATGTGGGGTTCTCCCACCTGCCAAGATTTAAGTTGAACGCTTCTGAGGAGTTTGTGCTAATGAAGTTCAGGGAAANAAAAAAAAAAAAAAAAAAAAAAAAAAAAAAAAAAAAAAAAAAAAAAAACACGTTTCCATAGCCCTGAGTGAGGAAGCAGCTTTGCCTAGTGGACCAAATAAATAATCAGTCAGAAGCAAGTCAGCAGTCTAATCTAGGTATGTGGCCGCCGCCGCAAGGCTGTTTAACCTCTCATGCCTCAGTTTCGTCAGCTGCACCTGACAGATAAGGTCGGGTTGTAATAAAATGAAGAGCTTGGAAATGTGAAGAGATGAACTGGAAAAAGTCAGGTGGAGGTGCTCAGAGGTGCCGGGGTCGGGGGAGGCTGCCAAAAAACCTGGAATTATTTTTTTTTCTCAAGCAGTCAGAAGACAAGCATTCATTTGTGTATTAAATTCTGTTTCTCTGAATTCCCGTTTTTAAGTGCTTGTGTCAAAGGAGGCATTAGAAAGTAGTTAGTCTCAGATGTTTGCTCAGAGTCAAGCAGTTGATTGGGGAGAAAGGAGATCTTGACTTTTATTATGTGTTACAAACTCCTGCATTATCTCACCTGATAATCACAACACACATAGCTGGTTGGTATCATTATATTAATTCCTAACTATGAACAAACTGAGGTGTAGATGAGTTATAGTAACACAGCCGTTCTCAAACTTGGTTTCACAATGGAAAAACTTGGAGAATTTTATAAGCATACTGACACCTGGTCACATTCTGAGACAGCCTGATTTAATTAGTTTGGAGTTTCAGGGTTTTCAAAGCTCCCCAGGTGATTCTAAGTGCAACAAAGTTCAGGAAACACAAATGCCTTCTTCAAGGTCACAGATTGACTAAGGCAGATAAGGCTGGTTCTGTCGACCCCAAGGCCAATTCCCCCCTATCGGGAATCATATCAGCCTGTTTCAGCTCCAGTCTTCTGAGGACATCTTCATCTCTGGCTGAGAAACAAGCAAACACGCAGTAACACGGCATTTAACAGTCATCCAAAGTCTAGACAGGAAGCAGCAAGGAAGCCTGGGGCAAATTTGCCTGGCTCTCAGGTGCCGTTAGTGACACAAAAAGAAAGCAGTTTGGAAGAGCTGGAATTGGACGTAGAAGGCTTTCAAATGGCACACCGGAGCACCAGGAGAAATAAGCACACTTGAGGCACATGTTACCCACCAGAACTGAAATGAAATTGGTTCAAAGGTCACCTTCATCAAGGCCAATTAACGATCAGGTCACCTGCCATGATGTTAATACCCAGGAGTGTGAGCATTTAGCCCTGTGGTCCCCAAACTGCAGTAAGCCTCAGAATTACCTGGAGGGCTTGTTAAAACCCGGCTGGCGAGACCCACCCCGAGATCCAGCAGGCCTGGGAAGGGACCTAAGATTTTCCATCTTTAACAAGTTCCCAGGTGATGCTGTTAGTCTGGCGCCACACTTTGAAACTGCCCAGTAAGATGAGTCCCTTCTACAGAGAGTTACTGACATTCAGCTGTTTACCTGCCAGCTGCCCCCTCACAAGTGCTTTCAACTTCATTTTACCTGCAGGGAGCTTAAACTATAAAACCAATATGTGGCAGCATGGCTCCCAATTCCAGAACACTTACTAAGTGATTCGGCTGAGTGATAAACACTAATTATAACACTGTTAGGAGATGATACTGTAATCTCGCTGTCATTCTAAAAATGAGAAAACAGAGGCTGAGAAATAACTTGGTAAAGGTGTCAGAGTATTAGAATGAACCATGAAATTGCTAATGTTCACCCTTTTTTTCACCTGTAAGAATGGCAATTTCATAAGGTTCATGCGATAGGAGAGTCAGGATTCTTCCATCTGCAGGTCTGGCTCCAAAGTCTGGAATTTAACCCCAAATTCCTTGTTTGCCCCACTCAGGACTCTTACCTAGGCCATGTGTGTGTCATTGATTGATGGGATTATAATGATGAGAGAAGGTAAGATCCAGGTTTGAAGCCACACTCTCCTAGGTGTGAGCTGGTTACCTGCCCTTGGGTTACTAAGCTCCTCACTGACAGGCTCTCACTTGGAATAAAATAGCACTCCAGCAGTCCCACTACTGGGTATCTACCTGGAGGAAAATAAGTCATTATACAAAAAAGATACTTGCACATACATGTTTATAGCAGCAGAATTCTCAATTGCAAAAATGTGGCACCAGCGCAAATGCCCATGAATCAATGAGTGAATAAAGAAACTGCGGTGTGGGCCGGGAACAGGGGCTCACAGCTGTAATCCCAGCACTTTGGGAGGCGGAGGCGGGCAAATCACGAGGTCAGGAGTATGAGACCAGCCTGGCCAACATGATGAAACCCCATCTCTACTAAATACACAAAAAATTAGCTGGGCGTAGTGGCAAGTGCCTGCAATCCCAGCCATTCGGGAGGCTGAGGCAGGAGAATCGCTTGAACCTGGGAGGCAGAGCTTGCAATGAGCCAAGATTGAGCCATTGCACTCCATCCCAAGCAACAGAGTGAGATTTTGTCTCCAAATAAATGAAAAAACAAACAAAAACTGTGGTGTGTGTGTGTGTGTGTGTGTGTGTATGTGTGTGTGTATGTGTATATATATATATGTACCATATATATAGGTGTATATATGTACCATATATATATGGTGTATATATGTACCATATATATATGGTGTATATATGTACCATATATATAGGTGTATATATGTACCATATATATAGGTGTATATATGTGTGCGTGTGTGTGGATGCTAGCATACTACTCAGCCATAAAAATGAGTGAATTAATGGCATCTGCAGCAAGCTGGATGAGACTGGAGACTATCATTCTAAGCGAAGTAACTCAGGAATGGAAAACCAAACATCGTATGTTCTCACTCATAATTGGGAGCTAAGCTGTGAGGATGTAAAAGCAAAAGAAGGCTACAACGGACTTTGGGAACTTGGAGG
The DNA here is from genome assembly GCF_001604975.1 of Cebus imitator. Classification (NCBI taxonomy): domain Eukaryota; kingdom Metazoa; phylum Chordata; class Mammalia; order Primates; family Cebidae; genus Cebus; species Cebus imitator. The sequence goes on along the minus strand of NW_016107474.1, from coordinate 836,165 downwards.
GGAAGGGTAGGAAGGGAATGAGGAATAGAAGGCTATAAACTTGGTTTAGTATATAATGCTCGGGTGATGGGTGCACCAAAATCTTACAAACCACCACTAAAGAACTTACTCATGCAACCAAATACCACCTGGTTCTCAAAACCTATGGAATTAAAAAAAATTTGCCCTCATGATATGACAATGTGGTGGATGACAACAACCACTTCAGTCCACTGGCTAGAACACTTCCGTGTACCGGGGAGCTGGAAAAATGAAAAATGATGTTGACCCAGCTCTTTTGCAGCTAAATCCTGCTTATGATCTAGGCTCTTCCTGCAGATGCACCAGCATGAGACTGGATGGAAGTGAGTGGCAGAAGGTCACAGGTGTGCTTTGCAGGTCAGAGGTTCTGGGCATGGCAGAGTCTTTGGCTCTTTTGTATAGCCAAAGCAGAGCTGCCATATCCAGTTGTGAGCATCAAAGCAAAGTGGCAGGAAGAGGTAGCAGCAACACTGACTCTGCTATGGTTGAAATGTCTCAGCCCTCCAAAACTCTTGTAATTTAGTAGCCAATGTAATGGTGCTGGGAGGTGGGGGCCTTTAGAGGTGATTAGGGCATGCATGTTCCACCCTCATAAGTAGATGTGATGCCTTAATTTAAAAGGCTTTCAGAAGTAGGTGTTCTTTTGGCCCTTCCACTTTGTGCCATGTGAGAACCCAGCCTTCCTTTCCTCTGGAGGGAGCAGGGTGCAAGGCACCATTTGGAAGAAGAGAATGGCCTTTCAGGACACCAAACCTGCTGGTGTCTACTTGGATTTTCCAGCCTCTAGAAGTAAGAGTCAATAAGCTTCTGCTCTTGATAAACATCCAGGCTCAGATATTTTGTCACAGCGGTACAAAATGGACTATGACACTTTTCTGCAACAGTTCTCAAAAGGAAGCAATTTTGCCCCTCATAGGACAATTGGCATTATCTGAAGACATTTCTGATTGTCAAGATTAGGTGGGGGGCGGGGTGCTATGGCATCTAGTTGTTAGGAGCCACTGGAGCTGCTAAGCATCCTACACTTCACAGGACAGTGCCCCATAACAAAGAATTGCCCAGACTCAAATTTCAATAATGTCATTGTTGAAAAACCTTTCCCTGGAATAGTATCATATATGACTGAGTATTTCCTATAGCACCACATTATCTGGCCTGGTAAGCTAGATTACTTGGCACTTTTGGCAATCCTACTGGCTACCTGCACTCTTTAATAAGTCTCTTTGTTTGTAAACTACTTGGAGGTGATTTTGTTGATTGCCACCAGGAACCCAGGCTAAGAAAGGAAGCCATGGGGGAGACCAGAGTGGATGGCAAAGAAGACTTAGGTAGAGTGTCCCTGTGAGTGAGGGCTAGGGTCCATTCCCAGTACAAATCAAATCAGGGGTAGTACAATAATGTGTGCATCATTTGTTCATAACAAGGATATTATTATAGCCAGGGTAATCACTTATGTAACTCTCGAATACAGGTACATGTATGTCTCCCAATCATCTTAAGAGCACTAACGTTATGATACACCTATTTCCACAGCAGCATTTTTCCCTTTAAAGTATCTTCTGCGAAGTTGTCATGAAGCTACAGATGGGTTAGAATTGGGGCAGAGCCACTTAATGAAAGAAAATATATGAGCGAACGTACCTCTGACTGCCAATTGTATTTCAATTTTATGACAACATTCTTGACCACAAATTCAAAACTTGACCAAGAAATTGGCTCCAAAAAGAGCAAGTTATATAGTATGAAATGTGAGAAAATACACAGAAGGTGACAGTGAGGCCCTGTCCATGTTCTGAGCCCAGAAACACAGGTGGTTCCAGTTCCCTGTTCTAAGATTGAGTGTGATAGATGTATCAAGGTTATCTTTATGAAGATGAGTTGAGACCATCATTTGAGTACTTGGCATGGAGACTTGGCACATTGTAAATGTTGAAGACATGTTCACCCCAACGGTAAAAGTAAAAAATGTATCTTGGGAACCTGTTTAGCCCTCATCCTACTCATCAGTCAAGATAAGATAATCATTGTCATGGGTTTGTGTATGTCAGGAACCTAGGGAATTTTTGGGCACTTAATAAATGCTCAATAAATGATAGTTCTGCCTCTTCTTCCATATGTTCCTCTCTTCTCCTACCCAGCTCTGACATCCCCAGTTATCTGAGCATCTCCCACTGGACAACAGATCAGTGTGAAGGTCTCCTGCCAAAGACACCTGCTGGCTACCATGGTCCTGATCCTGCTGCCTATTTTGCCCTGCACCTCCTGCAGAGCCCATCCCCAACCCGCCATCTTCCCCCCGCCCCACCTGCCTAACAGACTGTCTCCCACTCAACTCCTGTCATCCCATATTGGCAAATTTGCAGTCAGTAGATCATATTTGCAGTGTGAGGGCATCATTACCACCTGCTAATATTTTTATAGAATTTCATAAACTTGGTCATTCATGAATCATTTACAGTACTTTATTCCAATGAAGAGTTCACAAATCACTCAAATGCTGGCAAAATGCATAATAATGAGTAATATTTCAGGAGGCTTTGCATTAATATGTCAGCTTCCAATACTGCAAGAGATAAATTATTTTGCCAGGTGCTACTTTGGGTCAGAAGCATGGGAAGCTCTTCTGGAGCCTGAGGCAGGGAGGAGTGACAGGGTGGCAGTGGGTCATGGAAAGGGATGGTTTTAAAAAGTAATAGATCACCCAGCCAGTCGAACTCCCTTCCCAGCCTCAGTAAGCAGAGTTCCTAGGAAAGGGGCTAAGGAAATTGCAGATTAGACCTAAACTCTACTTGGGAATAAAATAGGAGGAGTATTTCTTAGTGATTGAAAATGCAGGGCTTTGGAGCTGGAAAAAAAAAAACAAAACAGATATGGATTCCAAATCCAATACAGGGCAGCTGTGAGACGTTGAAAAAGTTGTTTAACAGTTATTTGCTTATCTGTAAAATGGTGTTAACACTTACTTCTTAAGTCTCTTGCGTGAAATGGATTAAATGAGAGAACGTATACAAAGTGTTTAGCACAATACCTGCCATGCAGTGTTCAATAAACAGGGGCTTCAGTGAGGCTGTACTTTCAGGGGCCCAAGGACAAATGTATTCCAGATTACTTCCTATCATACAAATCCCCAAGGCTTAGATCAAAGTGTTTCTTGCTGGATTTGGAAAATGTTAACACATTAACATGTACTTCCATGTGAGTAGCATTTAACGTTAAACAACAGAAACGCTGGAGCAAGGAAGAGGCAGCACATTCAGCCACAGGCTCTCTCCTTTTTACACTTGCAAGACTAGAAACTAAAACATGCGGATTTGGAGACCTATGATTCCGCTCTTTGAAGAACCATATTTGCTACCAACCACGTTGACTACCATGAATACCGTGGATCTAACTGTACAACTAAAATAGTAACTTACTCTTAAATAGGCACTTGAACTGACATTGCAACATTCCTGTGCCCAAAGTAGACCAACATGAAAGTAACCCAGTTCTCATTGTCTAAAAATAAGAGAACCAAACACAGAGTGATCAGGCTTCCTCAAACTTGCTTCTTCGAGGAAGAAGCTTCAGCCAGGGCATGAGGGAAACAGGACAATGACTGAACTGAAGGGCCTGAGGCATAGAGGAAAATGACATCAGAAAACAGGCCCTCATGAGCCCATTGAAGAGTGCACTGCTCAGGGCTGAGCCCCAGTCTGCCAGTTGTATCCCTAGTACTTGTGTAAGAAACTGCATTTCTACCAAGTACCAGCAGCCTTTCCAATGAGGTTGTACCAACAACGTACAACTTCCTGGCCTGTCACCTACACACAACAGAAAGGAATTCAAGCCGGTATATTTTGAAACAAAGAACTAGAATGAAAGATACATGGAAGCAGAGAACCAAGTGTGTCTTGTTGCTGCTGTATTCCCCTACCACCTTGAAGAGTGTCTCTCACCCTACAGATGCTCAGTGAAATATATGTAGAATAAATAAGTTGCTCAATCAATATACCATAAGGTAGACTATGGAACTACAGTAAAACCTCAAGATTATTCAAGGAAAGTTCATACTGCAGATGAGAGATTGGGCTGTAACTGCGAGTCCTTCGGGTTTTTATTTACCTTCCTTCACCTTTAATATCATTGACTATGGTCACTCATGTAGGAAGATCATACAGTGCTTACTATGTTTATGGCATTTTCTAAATACTTGACTTGTATTAGCTCATTTAATCCTTAGGAAATCCCATGAGATCATCATCATTATTTTCCCCATTTTCCAGGTTAGGAAGTTGAGGCAGACACTTTGGCAAGCTCCCACACCTAGTACATGATAGCCGTGATTTAATGCAGCCAATCTGGCTGTGTGCAGAATCCATGCTTTTAACTACTGTAAGCATGAGAAGCTCCAAGCTGCAGCCCAAGCCCTATGTCATTAGCTGTTTAGCGATTGCTCTTTGGCAAAAATTAGTAATTTCATTTTTTATAATCCCTAGAAGTGTCAGCTCTATTCACTTTTTATACACAAGAATCCCAACATCAGGCAGGGTAAGAGGGTTGCTCAAGCTCCCACAGCTCAGTATGCAGCAGTGCTGAGACCTGAATGGCAGATCTCAGATCCTCTATTAGTCTGTTTTCGTGCTGCTAATAAAGATATACCGGGACTGGGTCATTTATAAAGGACAGAAGTTCAACGAACTCACAGTTCCACATGACTGGGGAGGTCTCACAATCATGGTAAAAGATGAAGGAAGAACAAAGGCACTTCTTACATGGTGGGAAAGAGAGCATGTGCAGGGGAACTCCCATTTGTAAAACCATCCGATATCGAGAGACTTATTCACTATCACGAGAACAGCAGGGGAAAGACCCACCCCCATGATTCAATTACCTCCCACTGGGTCCCTCCCACAACAAGTGGGAATTGTCGGAGTCACAATTCAAGATGAGACTGGGGTTGGGGTCACAGCCCTAAATCATATCAGGCCCCAGAGCTCTTGATCACTTTTCTAAGAAGTTATGAGATTTATTGTATCTTTCCTTAGTTCCTTGTACCTGAACTTTCTTGGAGACTCCCATGACCGGCATGGGAAGAGAAGAGGGCAGCTACCCATGGCCTGGTGCCGGTTGTTCTTACAGCAGCTGGACACCAATAGCTGCCAGGTCACCTCTGGTTACTGTCAAGGCCAGTGGGAACTGAGTATTTCTGAGGGCACCAACATTCAATTTATTCCACTTCCTGATTCCCCCTCGGGTATAAGCTGGGACACATGGCTCACTTTTCAGTTCTCACTGGCAGGTGATTTCCCTCCCAGCAGATGCTCAGAAAAGCCTTTGGCAAGGCTTCTTAGATGGAAGCCTGGAAGGCACCTGCATCCTCCCAGGACCCCAGACCTTTGAGCACATTGCCCAGCAAGGGTTCTGCTGGAGGGTGGGGACTGCTCCACCTCCCATCATGCCGCAGCTCTGTGTGCCCAGCACTTTGTGCCTCCAACGCCCTTATAGTCTCTTCTCACTGCAAACTCACAATAATGCATGTAAACAGGTAAGAAAACCAAAGAAATAAATCACTTCCAAATACAACCATTAACGTAACCATTTTCCTTTATCAGTTTTCTTAAACATATACACGTCATGATATGTGCAAATACTCCACTGGAAATGAGGATGTTGTAAGTGTCTGTATGTTGTTTTCATTGAATATCTTCAGTCTTTCCCATATAACTATAACTTCTTCAAAAGCATTTTAAATGGCTATAGAAAACTGCCTTGCAAAATCTGCCATCATTTAGCTACTCCTTATTGCTGAGTATTTAGCAATTGTTTCTACCCTACGAACTGTGCCTTGCTAATTATATCAGGTCTTGGGGTTTATACCTCTTCCAGCTCCAGATCAAGCTGGTCTCTGGGAAGCCATATGTTGCCCTAAGGGTTCTGACATCCTCTGAGATGTCCCCAGGGTCTCCCTTCTTGGTCTCTGGTACCCAAAGTCTGATGCAGGCCTGGAGGGCTCTGTTGATGAGGTAGAGACCCCTCACTGTTACATTGTCAGGGTTCAACTCCATCCACTTCAGCTCCCATAGAAACACCCTAAAGCCATGCAGTCCGTGGTTTGATGAGGCACAGAAATAATGAGCTCAGTGGGAAGAAAACAATCTTTGAAAGCCACATTTCTACACCCAGGGTGGGCATGGGAGGGGTACTCACTTGATAAATAGCGATTACTTCTCTGTCCAAGGTCCGTGTCACAGAGACGCTCCCTGTGTTCTCGTTGATTCTGAAAATTCCTTTAGGCTCTTGATCCACTCCCTTTCCAGTGAGCCGGAACTTGGACCTTTCTGGCCTGTCACTATCAACTACCTGGTCAGAGAAACAGAGCGACATTTAAAACTGTCTGCAAAACACACAGAAAGCACATTGAAAACATACTTCTGCGACCAATTCACTAATCACAGGTGCCAGCACAAAGGTACCTGATGAACCCAGATTTGACTAAAGTAACCGCCAGAAATAGCATCATCGTCTAACACCGTTCATCCTAATACCCGCATCTTTGCAGCTATTAGTGAAGAAGCTTACGAGCACTTGGGTGACATATAGCGACGGATCAAGGAGGACAATCATGCCAGTTCAGTCAAAATTGGACATTTATATTAGTTTTAACTCCATAAAACATTAAAAAAAATTATCTGCAAGCAAAACAAAAGGGGTAATGGAAACAATGTGCTGGGCATTAATCCAAATTCTATGTATTTACATATATCCAATAATCCACAGTGTCACCTGCCCTGTCAATTCTACTAGGTACTGAGCATGGGGCAGAGGAAGCACTTTGTTTCATCAGAAAAGGTTCATACATATATGTACACACACACACACACACACACACACATCTATGTAGGGGGCTTATATATATATAATATGTATATAACCCCAGAACAATATATATTAAAATTCTATATATTAAATATATAGTTTATATATATATATTTTTATATATGTATGTATTTAATATATAGGGGTTTATATATTACCTTTTTATTATATGTTTATATATTATATATTTATACATTATATATATTTATATATTTTATGTATGTAATATACAGGGGTTTAATAGATATTAAATGTATATGTATCTACATTATATACAGATATACATCTCAATTTAGGGGTTTTACATATATGAAACCCCTAAATATTATACATATTAAACCCCTATGTATTAAATATATATAATATATAAAATATATATGCTATGTATACATATAAACATCAATTTAGGGGCATATATATATATATATATTTTTTCAATGCTGGGGACAGGGAACATTATTATTTCCACTTAATGGACGAAACCACTGAGATGGAATGATTAAGCAAGCTGGCCATGGCCGAAGCTATTAAAGAGATAAAAATGGGTTCAAAATCACATCTTCCATTTCACTGGAGACACTGCAATACAACATACAACACTGTCATTTCTGAATTTACTTTATGGAATTTTCCTACAATACGTCACCTTGATTTCACGTTTAAAGAATAAAATGGGAAGGGAAAGGTGGAGGGGAGTAGTTCCAGGCAGAGGGAACAGAAAGGCACAGACAAAGGCAGTAGGCAGACAAGAAAAAGCCTGGACAGTTTCAGAAATCATGAGTTACCGGCATATGCTTAAGCATGTAGAGGATTAGGCTGAGAAGTAGTTAGGGGTCAAAGTATGGATGACCTTTTTATGAGGATGTGCAACTAAAGAGAATTCTTACTGGTATAAGTGGATTCTCAGATGAATACCTTCAAGTATTCATCTATGTCACTTTATCATCAGAACCTTCAAAGGTTAATATTTGATTATAACAAAGCAATTTAAAGGTCACGAACACAATAGTCTTTCAGGACAGAAATGCCAGATATAGGTGAAGGGGAGGAAGGCAGCAAACCACATTGCCATGCATGGACCTATGCAACAATCTTGCATGTTCTTCACATGTACCCCAAAACCTAAAACACAATATATATATATATATATATATATACACACACACACATATATATATATACATATATATACACATATGTATATATATACACACATATATATACATATATATACACATATGTATATATATACACACATATATATACATATATACACACACACACATATATGAAAGCTGATACAGATCCAGCTGTCACCAAATTACAAATGAGCAGGCCCCTACTGAAACACACTCAACAGCGCCTGAAGGGTTAGGTGGCTAGGACAGGAAACCTGCCTTATCCTAGTGTAAATGAATCCCCCACTATGAGGCAAGCCTGCAATTCCGAGGCCTGACACCAGGTGTCACTGGTGCCTAAGGCAGCATGAAATTCATGTCAGGGTTCATCCGGCAGGATCACTGCAAGCAAGGCATAGCTCCATATGGCATTACAGTTTTTTTCCTAGATTAAAAAAATTATTTATAAAAATACATTGAGTGTTGACTAAATGCCAGTTACATCTGTTTGTATTTTTAAGAGTAACTGAAAACTGGATATAAAGGAAGATTAAAAATAAGGTATGTGATACCTTCTGATGAAAATAATTTTCAGTCACTGCTTGACTTGATTTAATCCAACTGGTATTTTTCCGCTGACCCCCTACCAGCTGCCTGGAAGCCCCATGAGATCAAGAGCCACAGCTTACTGGGCTAACCACTGGATCCCAGTGCCCGGCAACTAGCGAGAATGAACTCCACTGATTAGACAGATGTATGTTGCAATCCCAGCTTTCCCAGTGATCCACTGTGTGACCATGAACATGGTCTATCATCTCATCTTCAAAGTGTACCACTTACTTCCCAGAACTGCTGAGGCTTTAATGAGATGGCACCTATAAAGTACATGTCCTGGCACACAGACGGGGCTCAGTTAATCATAGCCAATAATTCCAATATTAATAGTAATCCTCACAACAAAATTACACTGTTGTTAATGGGTAAGACTGGTATCTCTGTCTTTTTCTGAGGGAATAGGTGGTTTCCTTTTTTATTTTTATTTTTTGAGATGGAATCTTATTCTGTCACCCAGGCTGGAGTGCAGTGACATAATTTTGGCTCACTGCAACCTCAATCTCCCAGGTTCAAGTGACTCTCCTGCCTCAGCCTCCTGAGTGGCTGGAACTGCAGGTATGTGCCAGCACACCTCACTTTTATATTTTGAGTAAAGATGGGGTTTCCCCATGTTGGCCACTCTGGTCTCAAACTCCTGACCTCAGAAGATCCATCCGCCTCAGCCTCCCAGAGTGCTGGGATTACAAGTGTGAGCCATCATGCCCAGCCTAGGTTTCCTTTTTAATAACAAAATTCACAGACCTCCCAGAAAAGCAGTGCTCTGGAAACAGTTCCCCGTGTGGGAAGGGGTCACCAAGCACAATCGGCTCTTCTCTGTCACTTCCATCATTATTGTTTCACCCTTCTTTGCCTTATTCACCACCTCTGCCCAAAGGTGAACTGAAACTCCTTCTTCCTCTTGTTCTCCTAAGCACACCTGAGATGAGCAGGTCCTTTCTGAAGAACTTACTAATGCAGGATGCATTCTCATGAGAAACTAACATGGGAATTCCACAAGAGCTATGAGGCAATCATGCTTCCCAAGAAGGGGTTTCTCTGACCTGTACATCAGCCAGACACAGGCCCAGATGGTGAGCACCTGCCAGCAGAAGCCTTCTGGGCTCTTTATTATCTTTTCTTGACCCTTCTCCGCTCAGAAGAAGTTGGGAACACAGCATCCAGACCTTCTAGAAGAAACAAGGAGGGGGTGGGGGAATGCGCCTCTTGGGACCAAACACCACCACCACCCTCCCATTTCTCTACCTGCCACTCAGCACAGAAAGCTGCATTCTAGACCCAGAAATAATCACATGGCAACTTTCCCTTCTGCTGGCAAGGGTGGATGTCAATCATTTTCTTTCCTTCTCAGAGAGCTTGAGCTACTTGATGGTACAGAAACAAGGTCTTAGAGGAGGACCTAGCTGAGTTGGCACTCGCTGATGAATTGAAATGACTTATTCCTTAGGAAAGAAGCCATCGCCCGTTGTGAGGACCCCTGCTTAGCACTCCACACATCTGGCTCTCTTCTCTGTCTCTCCAACTTTTTGTGTTCTTAAGCATGTGGCTGCTGAACCTGACTCCTGCTCCCCAGAGCTGTGTCCACTTTGAAGGAGCATTCACAGCCAAAGATGGTGTTCCCAGACTGACAGGCCCTATGGGACCACCAACACAGGGAAGTGAGGGGGGTCCCTTTCCCTTCCAGTAGGGACCCTGCCTTCTCTAGAATAACTGGTCTCAAGATGTGATTCACTGGAACAGTATCAGCATCACTGGGAACTCACTAAAAATGCAAATTTCCTGGCTTCACCCAAGCCTCTGGAATCAGAAATCAGGGTAGGGGGAGAATTGCTGGCAATCTGAGCTTTAACAGTTCCCCTCCCCAGGTGATTATGATGCATAACCAAGTTTGAAGACAACTGCTTTGGGCAGATTTCAGCACCATCCTGTTCAGTATCACTGATGCTGGTTTCCACCGCTACTGTTTGGAGCCCTCTGCTAAAAATAGGCTGGGTCTGTTTGCCACCTTCTTCTGAGACCTATTTTAAACATATAACACTAACAGGAACTCTTTTAAAAACCTGTTTCTAAGACCTCAGAAAGCAGAGTTGGTTTCTCTTAAAGGCACTAGACCAATATCTCTACGTGTGTCATAGGCACTCCACCGTTTGGAGGAACCTTGGAGAGGAAACCATGAAAGTGGAGTGTGGATACTCACTCTTCAGGGGAAGAGTAGGTGTCTTGGCTCAGTTTCAATCCAGGAGGAAGCTAAAGCCCCCCAAATTACCCACCACGTCTCTGGCTTCTTTGTGCCTAGCTGCCTTTTCACAGGGACCCCAAGATATTCCAACCTCATAAGCTGGGGAATGGGAGGTATGCAATGACCGTGACCCAAGGATACACTCAGCCATGCTTCAAAACCATCCCATGCAAACCAAGTATGTTTGCAGACCACCTTTATTACGCTGTGCTAAACTCCTGGAAATTCTACAGCTGCAGCAGCTGAGCCAGCAGCCCCTTTGTTGTTGTTTAATGTGATGAAATATAAGAAATCCAGTGCACTCCGCTGGTGAAAGCAAACCCTGCCCGAGTTGCAGCAGCTGTTAAGGCCCATTATATACTCCATAGCAGGCTTCACAATTAGCGAGGCTTTCCTATTATTCTTTGTCATTCAACACCTCTTTTCACAATGGGATTTTTTTTTCTTGTCCTCTGAGTTGAAATGAAAAAAAATAGCTAAGGATGAGAAAGAACTCAAGCACCTGGTGACAACACTCTGGAGGGGCATGTAAATAGCACGCAGGCGTCCTGCCACATACCTGGGTAAAGAGGCTGCCTGGCTGGCCGTGGGGGTGGCATCGCACAGCTGGGACCACTGTCTTCTGCATCTTGGCAGGGGCAGGTTACTGAGGCCTGGAGCAGGTAGTGACTCCCTGATCGGATTTCAAGGGCATTCTCACTGTATACTTTTTACAGATGTGACACAATATACACAAAGCCAATATTCCCTTCTGTTCCCCTGAAAAGTCCCATGCCTACCTCTATTCTCAGTTGTAATGAATGATACCACGTTGTATGTGTTTTTAGGGTATTTACATACATAGGAACTCATGGACTCTATAGCAGCTTTGAATGGTTTCACATAAACAGGATCATTATATATGAAATATTATACAATCTTATATTTCTACTCAATGTGGCTGAGGTGTGTATGTGTGTGTATCCACTTATAAACTTCGGGGGTAAATTTTAGATTTACAGAACTGTTACAAAGATAGTACAGAGTTCCCATGAAACCTTTCATCCAATTTCCCCTAATGTTGACATCTTACATAAAAAAAAAAATCTTACATAACTTACAAAAAAAAAGTTATGACGTTGGTCATAACTGTTATATTAACACTGATATTTGACTATTAACAAGACTCCAGATTTTATGGATTCAGATTTCGTCAGTTTTTCTGGTATCCTTTTTTTTGAGATGGAGTCTTGCTCTTTTGCCCGGGATTGGAGTACAGTGGTGCAATCTGGGCTCACTGCAACCTCTGCCTCCCAGGTTCAAGTGATTCTCCTGCCTCAGCCTCTTGAATAGCTGGGACTACAGGTGCATGCCACCACACTCGGCTAATTTTTTATATTTTTAGTAGAGATGGGTTTTCACCCAGGGTGATCTCCAACTCCTGACCTAGTTATCCACCCACCTCGGCCTCCCAAAGTGCAGGTATTACAGGCGTGAGCCACCACATCCAACCTCAAATATCCTTTTTTAATCCAAAATCCAATCCAGGACCCCCCACTGCCATGTGTGAGTGCAGCTTTTCATCGTATATTCTGGTACTTCCATGTAGGTTCACACTTTCTTGAATTGCACTTTAATCAGTTACTCTTTTCCTTGTATACAAAATAAATCTGATGAATCAAAATGACACAGTCACCAAGTTCCACATGTCACAGTCACTGTAAGAGCTAGTCCCCTTCCTCCTCCCCTCTGCCAACGTCTATCCTCAGCTCCTTAACTCAAATCTCAAGTAGCTACTTTTGCCTGTTTTGTCCTCAGGGCCTAGGACAGTATGCAGTATGTGGTAGGCTTTTAAATAAACATTTGCATAATGAATAAGTAAATGATATTACTTAGTCGCCTCCCTGGCCTTCATGTTTCTGATTTCTCTCTTATCCCATTTTCTGTCCTAATTGCAAACATAATGGTCATTCTAAAATGCAAACTCACATCTGACTGGGGAAATACCCATATTAAAACTTGCAATGGGCCTGGCATGGTGGCTCATGCCCATAATCCCAGCACTTTGGGAGGCTGACGCGGGTGGATCACCGGAGGTCAGGAGTTCAAGACCAGCCTGGCCAAAATGGTGAAATCCTGTCTCTATTAAACACACAAAAATTAGCTGGGTGTCTTAACCCATGTCTGTAGTCCAGTTACTTGGGAGGCTGGGGCAGGAGAATTGCTTGAACCGAGAAGCCGGAGGTTGTAGTGAGCCAAGATCATGCCACTGCACTCCAGCCTGGATGATGGAGTGAGACTCCATCTCGAAACAAACCAACCAACCAAAAAAACCAGAAAAACTTGCAATGGCTCCCTACTGCCTCAGGGTAAAATCCCAGAACTTTCCTTTGATAGATCTTCACCTGCTTCTCCAATCCTAAGCCACACACAGCATAAGCCACACACAGCATAAGCCACAGCCCTCTGAGTTGTACCTTTCTTTAGCTGGAGGGTCATCCCCACCTAGTCTGCTGGGAATGCCCTCATCTTCCCGGACCTGGCGCCAGAGATGACTTACCCACTGAAGCTTCCCCTGACCCTTTCTCCTGCCCCCTCCATGCAGACTTAACCTCGTCCACCTGAGCTCTAACCCTCCACGCCTGCAAGTTCTGCTGAAGCAAGGGGAACAGCTTGCCCCTTTGTGGATGGTGGTAACTGTCCCTCATGCTGTTTCTTTCTTATTGTCTTCACATTTCTGGGGCTTGGAACATAAAAGACACTTGATTAACACTTTGAGTGAAGAAGTACGTTATTTGCCTGTTTTTATTCGATTGTAAAATGCTTCATAAACTCACAAATCAACAAGAAAAATAAAGTCTGTCACACAAACCTCTTTTTTTGTTTTTCTTTGGAAAATGCAGCCACTTTACCTGGAGACACATTTTCAGAGCTTTTTTCATTTCTCTTTTTACAGTTCCCCTCTATGGTAAATGCACCTGATAGCAATAAAGTACACGGATCCTGAGAATGGCTCTGTATAGCAGGTGCACCTGGATGACTGTTCCAAGCTACGGAATCTGGGAGTGGCCAATCCAGAGACTAGTCCCTTGTCTATGAGGAACATCTGAGCTCCTGGCCTGGCCCATGGAACATGGACAGCGGATCCAGGCCCTGACTTATGGGTTGTATGAAAGTTCCCAGGTGAAGGATGTTGGGAAAGGGTACTAATAGAAGATGCTACATAAGCTGCATGCGTTTAACAAGTGGCTGTGGTTCTCCTGTCAGCCTACCGTCAATGGACCCTCTCCCCCGTGTGTGGAAGCACCCAGTCAAACCCCTCGTCTCACTGCTGGCTCTAGGTCTCTTCTTTGGCATCTTGAACCTTGTGCCACCCCCACTGGAGTTGATAGGGTTTCAGCAGAACATCCCCACAGTGAACTTTCCAGGCAGTGGTAATGCCTAGGAGCAGAAAAAGGACTGAATACCCTCCCCATGCTTATAATTTGCAAGGGTCCCTTTAAATGGAGACCCTCCCAGCAAACACTGTGCTTGTGAGGCCAGGCAGCTTGTAGATAAATATTCTAGTACCCCTTCCCTGTCACATCCAACCAAATTGATGCGCCTAGTTTTCCTCTATACAGCAAATCAGGAGACACATTTTCAAAGGATGAACACTATATATGTGCATTATTATCACAAGGATGCAAAACTAGGAAATAATTAGACCTTCCTTCCTAGTTACCAAAGGAAACAAATCACATGTGAACAGCATTCGTCTTTAGAGGATGAAGGTAGGTGTGACTTTTATTCTTCACGCTTACAATATTTTCAGTTTTATAAAACGAACTTATATTACTTACACAGGAGGAAACAAACAACTTTTTAAAACATGTAAGAGGAATTACTGGAGTTTGATGCATATGCTAATTTAGAAGATGTTTTCTACTCTATGTTAAATAGGAAAAAAACAAAAATCACTGTTGCCTTTACTCATAGTTATTCAGAGGCATTCGTGTTTATCATTACAGTGGTTCTGTAAGGTGATCTGTAAGCATTAATTAATCCTCAGCTGTGTGTTGGTCCTTGACAAGACTTTGAACTTGAAGACACAGCCATTCAGCAGTCTAGGCAGGTGGAGTACCAGGCTTTTCTCTCACCCTGCTGCTGCTCAACCACATTCAACCTCTAGGTCATAAATTAGCAAGGGAACTAAGGAAAGCCCATGGCCAAGAGTCCCCATATCCTGGTGGAGAAACGAGAAGCCAAAGTCCTGGCAATCCACTCAGAAGGATGGTAGTGCCACAGCCAGCTTATCAGTCAGCGGTGCTCACGCCAGCTAGGGCTGGCTGTGTCCATGACCAATGTCAAATGGGGTTGCCATCACCCATGGAAGGTGCTAGGGTTAAGGGCAAGATGGAGCATTTGGGAAGAAAAATAAAACGCGAGCAACACGAGATGAGGGAATAACTGAATCTACCCCTCCAGATCCTTCATGTTTTAGTGGTCACTGTGCCAGTTCAGTTTTCCTTCTTTTGTAGCAGACACTTAAGATTATGCTTAAGTCTAATTTAAACTGAGTTCTTTAGAAGTCAGTCTTCATTGCTGTTTTTTTTTGTTTGTTTTTTTGCTTTATTTTCTGATAGTTTGCCCTTTTTGTTTGGCTATCTTCTCTGGGCTGCAGGCTTTTTTTTTTTTTTTTTTTTTTT
>NW_016107474.1:777858-820635 GCF_001604975.1 Cebus imitator | reverse complement strand
TTTTGAGAGTATTTGTTAATTTCTAAGTATTTGCAGGGGTTTTCTTTCTTTCCAATTGGTCATATATGGATGTGTCCATCAACAGATGAATGGATCAAAAAATGTGTGTGGCCAGGTGCAGGGGCTCACACCTGTAATCCCAACACTTTGGGAGGCTGAGGCAGATGGATCATGAGGTCAAGAGGTTTAGACCATCCTGGCAAAAATGATAAAGCCCTGTCTTTACTAAAAATACAAAAATTAGCTATTCAGGAGGCCGAGGCAGGAGAATCACTTGAACCTGGGAGGGAGAAGTTACAATGAGCTGAGATCATGCGATTGCATTGCAGCCTGGCAATAGAGTGAGACTCCATCTAAAAAAAAAAAATGTACGTATAGGTATATGTGTACATATGTATATATATTTGAGTCTAGTCTATGTGTGTAAATATAATGAAATCGTATTTACCCTTTAAAAGGAAGGAGATGTTGATACCTGCTACAACATAAATTAACTTTGAAGACATTATGCTAAATAAAATAAGCCAGTTACAGGACAGATATTGTCTGATTCCACTTACATGAGGCAGCTAGAGTTATAACATTAATAGAGACAGAAAGTGGAACAGAGGATTCCAGAAGCAGAGCATGGGGAGTTAGTATTTAATGGGTATAGAGTTTAAGGTAAGGAAGAAAAAAATGTTCTGGAGATGGATAGAGATGATGGTTGTGCAACAATGTGAATGTACTTAATGCCACTGCTATGTACATTTTACCACAATTTAAAAAAATTAGTGGGCCAGGTGCATTGGCTCACGCCTATGTTCCCAGCACTTTGGGAGGCCAAGGCGGGCGAATCACAAGGTCAAGACACTGAGACCATCCTGGCGAACATAGAAACCCCATTGCTACTAAAAATACAAAAATTAGCTGGGCAGGTGGCCTGTAGTCCCAGCTAGTTGGGAGGCTGAGGCAGAATTGCTTGAACCCAGGAGGCGGGGGTTGCAGTGAGCCAAGATCATGCCAGTGCACTCCAGCCTGGTGACAGAGTGAGACTCCATCTCAAAAAAAAAACAAAACAAAATGAAACAAACAACAAAAACATTAGTATTCTCCTCTGGCCACATAGTTCCATATTTATCTACCTTTTCTACTATGAACTGATTAAACTCTTCAGACTCTCATTGTCCTTGCTTACATGTTGCTTTCCCGATCTGTCACATTCTGAACTATTTTAATCTGAGCCCAAGTAGTTTTATTCAGTCCTCCCTGAATGTGTTTGTTTATTTGTTTAACCTACTATGGTTTGGGTGCACACAGAATATCAAGGCTCCTTTGTGAACTGCAGGCACCAGGAGGCTCTGTGAAGAATATGACTCCTGTCAACGTCCTTGGTCTCCTGACTGGAACAAATCATGGATCCCCCAAAGTCAAATTCCTCCAGTATATACTTTTGAAACTCTCTAGCTCTCCTTCACAACATAACTTTTGAGATGTTATGTAACCCTTGTGGTCTAGGAGCAGTCTCTCTGATTAGACTATAAGCTTCTATGATCAGTGGCCATGTCTGATTGTATTCGCTGGTGTCCCACAGAGCCAAACCCAGTTCCTGGCACAAAGTGATTGCTCAAACATTTGTCATCCAGTGAATGAATGTATCTGACATCTTCCTGAAAGGACAAGACTGTTGGGTCCATGTGAGAATGCCGGGCATGCTGAGCTCGGGGCCGGGTATGAGATCCAGTGCACAGCTCCTCATGGATCCATTATTGTTGCATGTCATGGATGTCACCAGAGGAGCTGTGCACTGGATCTCACACCCAGCCCCTCATGGGGCTCATGGCCTGGGGACGTGAGACATGGTATGAGAAGCTGCACATGAACCTTCGTGAGATGAAGAGAAAGATAACATGAGATGGTGCAGAGGGAAGTCTTAGGCGAATGCTAAGATTGTCAGATAAATCGTGGCCAGAGGGCTTCGTGGGCAGTCACCACTTGTGTGTGGCAGACAGGGAGAGAAGGGACAGGCTGTCAAAAGTCCTCTTCCCATGGTTGCGGTAAATTTCCTCAGAGGTCCCATAGGGCATGTAGGAGTTACCCTTTCATGCCTGTCCTTTACAAAGCACACCAGCCATCCCCGTATTGAAATATGTCACCAGCACGAGACTGTTCTCACTGAAGGAGTTCAGGCTATGCCTGTTTATAAGATATCCCAAACCTGCAATGATATTTGCTCAGACTTATGGTCAGTTTCCCTCTTATGACTTTCAATAAGATGTTTTTCTTATTTTATTTATTTATTTATTTGAGACAGAGTCTCACTCTGTTGCTACGCTGGAGTGCAGTGGCATAATCTCGGCTCACTGCAGTCTCTGCCTCCTGGGTTCAAGCAAGTCTCCTGCCTCAGCCTCCCAAGTACCTGGGATTATAGGCACCCATGACCACACCTGGCTAATTTGTGTATTTTTAGTAGAGATGGGGTTTCTCCATGTTGGCCAGGATGGTCTCCATCTCCTGACATCGTGATCCGCCCGCCTCAGCCTGCCAACATGCTGGGATTACAGCCATGAGCGGCTGCATGCAGCCAGATGTTTTCCTTCTTGAGCACCATTTCTCGTAACATATTATTGCCCCTCACCTTCTTTTCTTCCACTCAGAATATTTATTGACCATTTCTGACTTCCAGAGCACTCACGGTCCTCAAGGGATCGCAGTTCAATAAACTCTATGAGCCTTATTTTATATAACATGGGAGACGTGCTGAAAGATGCCACAGCAGATTGAAGGAGGAGGAGTCATCTTTGGGTCATTTAGTCATTACATTTTATTTGCTGGGCTCAACGCCTGCTAACTGCCAATCAGTTCCATAATTTCGTCCCAGTGAATAACTGGGTATTTGTAAGTGTCTCTTCTGAATTTTTGATTTCTTATTGCATGCTGTGTGTTTCACTCTCCTGGTCACAGAGTCCCTTGGAAACACTCTCCTTGGCTTTGCCTTTGGTTGTTCTGCTGCAAGTCAAGATGGCTCCTGGAATCTCTGGTGAAAACCTTACATCTCCTATACCTCCCTTCTCTTCTATTCACAAATCAGATTTATGGTGTCAGAGAGTAATCACTGAGGCTGCCCCAGCCCATATGGGCTCCTCTCCTTCTGGACACATAAGAGTGAGCTTCCTTGACTATTTGGACCTAGATGTGGTCATAGGACTTGTTTTAGCTGGTGGAGTATAAGTGAAAGTGATACGTGTCACTTCCGTTAATTCTGGGCAAAACCATTATGAACTCTTGGTGTACCTAGATGCATTCTCTTTTCCTTCCTCATGGTGACTAGAATGCTCCAAATTGTAGTAACTCCATAGATCTGAGTCCCAAAGTAAGGACAGTGACAATGAGGACACAGTCCCCACCTGTCTGTGGGCGTGGAGCTTAATCAAGCTATTGTTTCTTAGATCAACTGAAATTTGGGGTTTCTTGTCACCAAAGCCTAACCTATCCTGATTAATACACACAGTGTTTGTCAGAACAGGATTTAGAGACAGATAAAAACACATCTGCATCCCAGTTCAGCGCTGACAGACAATGTAGACTTACAGAAAGCCCTGTAGCCTCTCTGAGCCTCACTCCTGTCTCCAGGAAAACAGAAAATAATGGAAAGGCTCATGGTGAGTGAATGACCTGTGACACAGGAAATGCTTAGGTACATAAACAGGCTCAATAGTTTACGACGATGACAATGACAATGACAGCTGCTGCCATTGATTGAGCGCTGACTCTGTGCCACATGTTCTTCTTAGCATTTTACAGGCATCTGTTCATTTAATCCTTAGCATAATTCTATGAGGCAGGTATTGATAATAATCTCCATTTTACAGAGGAGGAAACTGAGTCCCACAAACCTTGCCAAAGTCCACCAGATAAAGATCATGGAGAAGTTCTTCCATAAAATACAAACTTTACAAACAGGATGTTGGATGTGAGTAGGCACAGATGATAATGTAATTTTATCGTTTCGTTTGGGAAATGAAACATGAAGGTAAAGGGATCATTCAGTATCTAACAAGTACAGGAATGGCTGAATGAAGAATATTATGATAATGATGATAATTAAGTATTTGCATTTTAAAAATCACACGCATGTTAGTTAACCATGTTGACTCTGGACACAGACAGCCCTGGCTTGAATGTTGGATTTGGAGATTAACCAGCTCTGAGATCACAGACAAGATACCTAGTCTCCCTGTCTTCTTCCTCATCTGTAAAATGGAATAACAGTGCTATGTATTTCATAGAGTCATTTGGAGATTAAATTAATGTTTATAAAATATTTTTATCTGTTAAAAAAAAAGATTTTGGATTTGAACCAAATCCCCCAGAGCCCATGGCCTTGACCATACTTCATAGGGCCAATGGAAGAGTATGCCCTGAGTTGGGTAGGAGCACCCACCCCAGTAGGCCCACCAAGGCACTGAGCCTGGCACTGATGCAAGAGTCCCAAGTCTGAACTCCCCGTGACATGGGCACTCCATTAACACTGGCCAGGAACATTCATCTCAGGCCCATGTCAGTGGCAGAGCCAGGATGAGGGACTTCAAAGTCTCGATTTCCAGATTTATGTGTAACCAGTGGGTTGCCCATTTCCTCTGTACATCAGACTCTTGGCAGGAACATCTATAACTTCTCACATCCCCTGAGCTTTGTCATAATAATGGTGTAATTTGAAGGGTTCCATGTGCATTCTGCCACCTAAAAGGACAATAAATTAATCATGCCCTCTGACACTGTTGAAATTATCCATGCTTACTCTCTTGCTAACTTGCCAAACTTCACTTCTCTGGAGTTGTTCAATTCTTCCTTCCATCATTTCAGACCATGACGGTTCCCAGAGAAAGGTTTAACCAAATTTCTTTCTATGACTATATAGATTTTGCTTTATTTTTTATTTTAAAATCTTATTTTACTATGTTATTTTAGATTCACGGAGTACATGGCTGGTTTGTTACAAAACTGTATTGCATGATTCTGAGGTTCGGGAATCTAGTGATGCCGTGACACAGAGAGTGAACTTAGTACCCAAGACGAAGGTTTTCAGCCCTTGCCCTGCTCCATCCCTCCCCACTTTTGGAGCCTCCATTGTCTATTTTTCCTATCTTTATGTCCATGTGTACTCAATGTTTATCTCCCTGAACCAAGTATTAAAGCCCTTATTTAAACCAGAGTGCAGAGAAAGTAATGTAACAAAATTAGCATTACGAGCCTGGCACTGGTCCAATTCGGTAGTAATCAACGTGAACTGAAGACTTTCTCGCTGGACATGCCTGTTGACTGCCCTTTCACTGAGAGTTTTAACACTTACTCTTATTATTCTTATAATTCAGGACAAATTTTTAATGTGAAGACTGATGCCTGGAAATATAAATGGTGTCAAAAATAAATAAAATTTCAATCATTTCATTCGAAAGCCTGACATTGTGTTCTGCCTTGCATGTGCCTTGGGTGGAAGGATGTGTAGACAGCTTTGAGGTTTCTCACTCTGAAAAGCCGCTAATATCTCCTCCAATTAGTTCATGCCCTGATTAAAATCTTTCCAAGGCCCCTCACCCCATTGATTTTAGAAAAATTCAGGTCCCCTCAGGAATGCGTGCAAAGCTTTTGACAGCCGAATCCCTGCCTGTGTCTTCAGCATAAACTTTTGCCCTGTCTGCATACAACCCCTCATCCTGTTTTGCAGCCATTTTCCCCAAAAGTGCCACACTTGGGGCCAGCATGATGTCAGCCCTGGGTTTCCCTTTGAGACCTAGAGCATCTTACCCAAAGCTCAACCTGGCCAATCAGATCATTTCTTTGGGAAGCCTGGGACTGAGACAGGGAGAGACTGAGGACCCTAAAAGTCTTATCAGCGTCAAAGTCGAGTCTGCCATTTTCAGGAGAAACTATGGGGCCACTAGCAGAGACCTTGGCAAAGAAAATAATCTACAGGGAAAACTGAAAGTGCTAAATGCTTGCATAAATGAATCCCTTGCAGGCTCAAACACGGCAACACCATCGTACAGCTGGTAAATAATCCTCTCTGACATTACTCAAGCTTATTCCTCAGCCTTGGTCCCAAATTCTGCTCTGACACCGAAATATCCCAGCCCCTTTTCCCAGTGGTGTCTGGCAAATGGCTTGAATTCCCCAGGACCTTATCGCATGGGTCTCCTGTGGTTCATTACATTGTTGCTACTGAAATCTCAATTTATACTCATCACTTGGCAGAGGGCTTCCCTGGCCACCTTGTTGGAAGAAAGTAGTACCTTTCCTTTCAACATCATCCTGTCTTGTTTTTCTTCACAGAACCCTCAGCACCTGACATATTTATATCTGTAGTCCCTATTTACTGTTTAAATACAAACTGTGCTAGCAGGGATTTTCATTTTGTTCACTGCTGTGAACAGTGCTTGGTCCATAGTAGAAACTCAAATATTTTTAAATAAATAAATAAACTATGCTAAGAGAAGCTGAAATGAGAAACCATATGGTCAGGAAAAAAAAGAAAATGAATACATAAATCAATGAACAGCCATAGCTACCCTGGTTTCAAAATGGCTTGCCAACTTCTGGTAAGGACCAGCTCCACTTCTTGGGCCTGAGTTCCAAGGAATATTCTGGTATCCTCCAACAGAGTAATTCTGAGTGATTCTCCTAGTTAAATTATCCCAAGAACACACACACACACACATACACACACACATTTTTAAGACTAGAGAATTTTGGTCCCGAAAATTAACAGGCTCATGGATGCAATGAGATCGACTTGGATGAATATCTTTCTTCCTCTGAAGCTCTGGCTACCTAAATATGTTTGTTTGTTTGTTTCCATAAGGGAAGCCCAAATAACAGAAGATCATAGCAGCTGTGAGTCAATAAGGGCTTTGGCACAGTTTTTCAGAAAATGCACCACACATGCAAGTCTTTGGTCGGGGGTATGTGTAGGTTTTAGGTTCCTCTCAAGTTTCAGTTACTAATATCCTTAAAATGACCATGGGTAAACATAACTGCCAATACCTGCCTTGTAGGTGATGACTCCTAATGCGATCCTGTTGTGTGGTGAATTCTAACCCATAGGGATACAGGGATGGGTAGAGGCTATGTATAGACAGGGGACTAAGAAGGAAAACATTTGAGAGAAAAGCGACGAGGTCTGTTCTACATCAGATGAGCAC
The DNA here is from genome assembly GCF_001604975.1 of Cebus imitator. Taxonomy (NCBI): domain Eukaryota; kingdom Metazoa; phylum Chordata; class Mammalia; order Primates; family Cebidae; genus Cebus; species Cebus imitator. The sequence continues at coordinate 813,454 of NW_016107474.1, read as the reverse complement.
AGCACAGCCCAGTAAGTGGTTGGAAGCTTAGAAACATGGAACAGGAGGTAGAATTTTGGGTATCACCTAAGACCAGCAGAAAAGGAGACTGGTTTAGTCTTAACTGTTTCAGAAAAGCCAATCGATGCAAGTTACAGAATGGACAGATTTCAGCTCAAAAAGCCAAGCTTCCTGGGGTTGAAGAGCTTGGCTGACAGTGCTAAGCTCATCTGGTGATGGACAAGGCTGCCACCCGGCGCCCAGGCTCACCCCCTCATCCAACAGAAGCATTACAGAGACCAGCAACACCAGACAGACTCTGAGATCCCTTCTGAGTCTGAGTCTGAAGCTTGAGGCCGTCCTGAACAAGTGGATCAGCACTGTGTGAATCAGGTAAGGAATGAGGCACTGTCCAGGGATCTCTGCTTAAATCTGGCCCCGCCACTGTCTCCCCATCGGTGGGGCAAGGATTCGTCTTTATTCCCTGTGCTTCCATTTCTCTATGTCCTGAGCAATAGCCACCATTCCTGCCCCTGCGGTGTGATGGTTTAGAAAATGATTTCTGGGTCGGTTTGTATGCTGGCTCTAATGTGCCCTTGGTTTTAACCTTGGGCAAATCTTTTCATCCCTCTAAGCCTCACTTCCCCCTTCTGTTGATTGGGAATGATAGATCTGAACTCCTGAGGTCCTTGGGAGGACAGAAGGGAACTGGGTCCATAAAGCACATTGTACTGTGGCTGGCACGTAGTAGGCACTCAGTAAATGTTAATGACACTCATCAGTGTACATTTAAACACAACAACATGTAACAGTCATGGAGAGTAATTTTATCATTAAGAGGGTTTAAAAATGTTTTCAAGTGACCTCCTAGGTAATAACTGCATTCACTGAGGTCTCATGCATGCCAGGTGCTGTGCTAATGCGTGCATTTTTCCTAGTGGTTGCTATGGCTTTTTTTTTTTTTTAATTCCATAAATGCAGTTAGGGAGACCCAGAGAGGTAAAGTCAGTCATTTGTCCAATGGGTTACACAGCTAGTTCAGGGGCAGAAACAGGCATAGAACATTCTAAAACCATCCAGGTCAATCCAGAACTCCAGATGCTGGTCAGATAACAACTCCTGGATATCAAGTTTCTAACAGCTTAGACATGTACGTCCACAAGGAGCAGGGCTGTTTTCAGGCTTCAGGAAGAGGATGACTAGACCTTTTCTGCAAAGTTCCTGGTGAGCAGACAAGCACACTCAGATCCTAAGCCCACATGGTACTGTGGGTGCTAACTGTCACAAGGCATGTCCCTTGGCCCATGCATGAGATATCCGTGGCACACAATGGAAATGAATCCAAGCCCAGTTCCAGCACCTTCTGACTTGAAGGCAGGTAAATGTGCCCAGGCTCATTTGTAAGCTGCCATAACCCCCCTCTTCTAGCCAGCCTCTTCCTTTCTCCCAAGTTCCCTGGTTATAAGCCTATCACAGAAGTAAATCAAAATGTTCTCAAGAGAAGAGGAAAAGATAAAAGCAAAAAATGCAACATACCCAAGAGAGGAATATTTTTTATAGTTTCACAACTTTCACAATTCTGTCTTTAAAAAAACCCATTATTTAATTTTAGTACCACAGAGTTGCTAGTGATGAATAATGGCTCCTCTTCTACCTTGTAGTATTTCTAAAATATTAATACTGGTTGGATACCTCTCCTAAGGGAAAGCAGGAGCTGAATCTTTTATAGGCTTCTGAGCCTGTTCCCATACAACAGACATATATTTATTCCGTTTCCATCAATCCTGTGCTCTGGTTCCTGAAATTATGTGTGCATCAAGACACAGAGTGGGATGGAGAGGATGAACTATGTTGCCAAATAGTCCCTTTCTCATTATTTTCTTTGTCTAAGTCTTTACCCTTTTGAACTATTCATCAAGATGCACCTTCTCTCGACTTGAAATGAATAATAAATAGAAAAGCACTAACGAGGCATCCAACTTTACAGCCTTCCCAGCTGGTCCATCCACTAACCAAAGTTCATTATGTCTTCAGCTGCAAATGGTTGGTGTGGAACTTTGGATGCTTAGTCTCAACATATTTATTCTTGAGCTGTTCATGATTGTGTGTGTGTGTGTGTGTGTGTGTGTGTGTGTGTGCACGCGCGCGCGTGTGTGTGTGATTTATTGTTACAACTGGAGTACAGAAGAATAAGAAATAATGAGGAGGCTATCTCAGAATATACTTAAAAAATTACTGTAAATTGTTGTACTTGGTGATGAGAATTTTTTTTTTTAAATCAGGTCTGCTTTTTTCCTCTTCACAAAAGTAACACATGCTTACTAGGAAAATCCTGGCAAAGAAAGTAAAGTAAACGGTAGAAAGCCAAGAAGCTCAATGTCCCACTGGATAATTACAACCATTCTAATAGTTTGATAACTGCTTGCTAGTCTTTTAAATACATACTACTGCATAAATATAATTTAAATGATTTTTATAAAGTTTTAAATAATTGTAGATTCACATGCATTTGCAAAAAACATCCTTTTACTCAGTTTCCCCAATGTTAAACTGTAGTACAATGTCACAATTAAAATACTGACATTTATTCAATCCACAGATCTTATTCATATTTGTAGTTTTACTAGTACTCTTCTGTGTATGTATGTGTGTGTATGTGTATGTATATTTGTGTGTGAGTGTTATGTGTATGAGTGTATGTGTACGAGTATGTGTATGAATGTGTGTATGTCTATGTGTGTGTGAATGTGTGTGTGTGAATATGTGTTTGTGTGTGTGTATGTGTGTGCATGTATGTATGAGTGCATATGAATATATGTGTATGTGGGTATGTGAGTGTATATATGTGTATGTGCATGAGTGTGTGTGAATATATCCGTGTGTCTGTGTTTGTGTGGGTGTATGTGTGTGCGAGTGTATGTGTCTGCATTTAGTTTTTTGCAGTTTCATCTATATATTGGCTTGTGTATCCATCACCACCATTAAGCTACAAGGCCGTTTCATCCCCACTGGGATCCTTCATGTTGTCATTTCACAACCACATCTTCCTCTCTCGCAGGGACCACCTCTTCCCTCACAGATACACATTCTGGCACCACTGCTCTTTTCTCCATTTCCATATTTTGTCATTTAGTTGGGAGGTGGTGAGGTAGGGATAGGGAGGGGAGATGAAGAGGTGTTTAACGGATACAAAAAATTAGAAAGAATGAATAAGACCTAGTATTTGATAGCATAACAGGGTGAATAGGGTGACTGTAGTCAATAATAATTCACTTGTACATTTAAAAATAACTAAAATAGAATAATTGCATTATTTGCAGCACAAAGGATAAATACTTGAGGGGATGGATACCCTCTTTTCCATGATGTGATTATTACACAATGCATGTCTGTATCCAATGTGTATCCAATAGGTATATGTATACCTATTACGTACTCACAAACATTAAAAATAAACAAAAAATTTTTAAAGAAAATATCATATAAATGGAATCATACAGTATGCAACCTTTGGGATGAGCATTTTCATTCATAATAATTCCCCAGAGATTCTTCCAAGTTGCTGTGTGTATTGATCATTCATTCATTTTATTGCTGAGCCATATTTCATGATATGAATGAACCAGTTTGTTTAACCATTCAATGTTGAAGGACATCTGGGTTGTTTTCAGTTTCTGGCAAATACGAGTCAAGCTGCTATGAACATTTGTGTACAGGTTTTGTGTGAACATAAGTTTTTATTTCTGGGATAAATGCCTAGGAGTGCAGTTGCTGGGTTCCATGGTAATTGCATGTCTAGTTTTATAAGAAACTGGCAAACTCATTTCCTGACTGGCTGTGCCACTTTACATTTCTACCAGTAATGTCTGAGTGATCCAGTTTCTCTACATCTTTGCCAGCATTTGATGTTGCTGTTTTTTTTTTTAAATAAATTAACTATTCTAATAGGTGTGCACCCATAGTCTGTTGTGGTTTAATTTGCATTTCCCTCATGGCTAATGAGTTTGAACATCTGTTCATGTGCTTATTTAATATCTTCATATCCCCTTTGCTGAAATCTCTGTTTATGACTTTTGTCAGTTTCCTAATTTGGTTGATTAGGGTTTCTGCTATTGAGTTTAGAGAGCTCTTTCTATATTCTGGATACTAATCCTTTTTCAGATATGTGGCTTGTAAGTATTTTCTTTCCTAGTCTGTAGCTTTTTATTCTCTTAACAGGATTTTTTCACATAGCAAAAGTTCCAAATTTTGATAAGGCCTAATTTATCCAAATTTCCTTTTAGGGTTCACACCTGTTTGTGTCAAGTTTAAGAGCCCTGCCTAGCCTTAGATCCCTAAGATTTTCTCCTAGTTTTTTCTTAAAGTTCCATCGTTTTTTATTTACATTTATGTCTGTGATTCACCTTGAGTTAACGTTTTTTGTTTTTTTGTTTTTGTTTTTTGAGTTGGAGTCTCACTCTGTTGCCCAGGCTGGAGTGCAGTGGTGTGATTTCAGTTCACTGCAGTCTCTGCCTCCCAGATTCAAGCGAGTCTCTTGCCTCAGCCTCCTGAGTAGCTGGGACTATAGGTGCCCGCTACCAAGCCTGGCTAATATTTATACTTTTAGTAGAGACTGGGTTTCACCATGTTGGCCAGGCTGATCTTGAACTCCTGACGTCAGGTGATCTGCCCCCCTCAGCCTTCCAAAGTGCTGGGATTAAGGCATGAGCCACTGTGCCCAGACCACTTTGAGTTAAATTTTGTATGAAGAATGAGGTTTAGACTGAGGTTCATTTTTTGCCCATGGATGTCCAATTGCTCCAGCATCATTTGCTGAAGGATCTATCCTTCCTCCACTGACTTCCTTTCTCACCTTTATTAAGATGCAGTTGGGCACATTTGTGTGGTTCTATCTCTGGGTTGTCTATTCCATTCCATTGATCCCTGTGTCTCACCCCTCCTGTATAAAAAAAAAAAAATACAAAAAACCAGTAACATCTTGACGACTGTCGCTAGGGTAATTCTTTACATATTGATATGGTTTGGATCTGTGCGCCGGCCCAAATCTCACGTTGAATTGTAATCCCCAATGTTGGAGGAGGGGCCTGGTGGGAAATGATGGGATGATGGGGGCGGTTTCTCATGAGTGGTTTAACACCAACCGCCTAGTGCTATTCTTGTGATACAGTTCTCAGGAGTTCTGGTTGTTTAAACGTATGTAGCACCTTGCCCCTCTCTCTGTTGGTGCTGCTCCTGTCATGTAAGACACCTGCTCCCACTTTGCCTTCTGCCATGCTTGGAAGCTAGCTCCCTGAGGCCACCCCAGAAGCAGAAATTGCTTGCTATGCTTCCTGTACTGCCTGTGGAACCATGAGTCAATTAAACCTCTTTACTTTACAAATTACCCCACCTCAGGCACTTCTTTATAGCACTGCAAGAACAGACTAATACACATATCATATCATGAGCATTTTATTCTATCGTTACCAGCTCCTTTTAAGTATAGCTATGCAATATTTAAGACAGACATATCATCATTTAACAACCACTTCAATCATAATGGACACCTAACTGTTTTAATTATAAATAATGTGAATGATGCAAATAAAGCTACAAAAAATATCTTCTTGTGAAAAAATAATTCACATTTTACATTATTCCTTAGGATAGACACCCAGGAGAGGGGTTACTCCAGTGAAGAGACATAATATTTTACAGTTATTTCTATTTGAATATTCTCAAACTTTTATTTGTACCTATATGAAAAATGTTACCGTTAGCTTTAAAATTTCATGACTAAAACACCATAAGCAATGGCAACAAAAGGCAAAGTACACAAATGAGATCTAATTAAACTTAAGAGTTTCTGCACAGCAAAAGAAACAATCATTGGAGTGAACTGGCAACCAACAGAATGAGAAAAAAATTTTGCAATCTACCCATCTGACAAAGGGCTAATATACAGAATCTACAGGGAACTAAAGCAGATTTACAAGAAAAAACCAAACAAACCCATTCAAAAGTGGGTGAAGGATAAGAACAGACGCTTTTCAAAAGAAGACATTTATGATGCCAACAAACGAATGAAAAAATCCTCATCATCACTGGTCATTAGAGAAATGCAAATCAAAATCACATTGAGATACTATCTCATGCCAGTTAGAATGGCAATCATTAAAAAATCTGGATAAATCTTCAATAAAATACTGGCAAACCGAATACAACAGCACATCAAAAAGTTTATTCATCATGATCAAGTAGGCTTCATCCTGGGGATGCAAGGCTGGTTCAACATACTCAAGTCCATAAACGTAATCCACCACATAAATGGAACCAAAGACAAAAACCACATGATTATCTCAACTGATGCAGAGAAGGCCTTCAACAAAATTCAACAGCCCTTCATGCTAACAACTCTCAATAAACTAGGTATCAACAGAACATATCATAAAATGATAAAAGCTATATATGACATACCTACAGCTAATATCATACTGAATGGGCAAAAGCTGGAAGAATTCCATTTGAAATCAGGCACTAGACAATGATGCCCTCTCTCACCACTCCTATTCAATATAGTATTGGAAGTTTCAGCCAGAGCAATCAGGCAAGAAAGAGTAATAAAGTGTATTCAATTAGGAAATGAGGAAGTCAAACTGTCTCTATTAGCAGATGACATGACTGTATATTTAGAAGACCCCATCATCTGAGCCCAAAATCTTCTCAAACTGATAAACAACTTCAGCAAAGTCTCAGGATACAAAATCAATGTGCAGAAATCACAAGTATTCCTATACACCAATAAAAGACAAACAGAGAACCAAATCAAGAGCGAACTCCCATTCACAATTGCTACAAAGAGAACAAAATTGCTAGGAATACAACTAACAAAGCATGTAAAGGATCTCTTCAAGGAGAGCTACAAGCCACTGCTCAACGAAATAAGAAAAAGACACAAACAGATGGAAAAACATTCCATGCTCATGTTTAGGAAGAATCAATATTGTGAAAATGGCCATACTGCCCAAAGTAATTTATGGATTCAACACTATCCCCATCAAGCTACCAATGACTTTCTTCACCAAACTGGAAAAAACCACTTTAAACTCCATATGGAGTCACAAGAGAGCCTGCACAGCCAAGACAATCCTAAGAAAAGAGAACTAAGCTGGAGGCATCACACTTCCGGACTTCAAACTATACTACAAGGCTACAGTAATTAAAACAGCATGGTATTGGTACCAAAGCAGAAACATAGAAAAATGGAACAGAACAGAGGCCTCAGAAGTAATACTACATATCTAGAACTATCTGATCTTTGACAAACCTGACAAAAATAAGCAATGGGGAAAGGACTCCATGTTTAATAAATCGTGTTGGGAAAACTGGCTAGAATGTGCAGAAAGCAGAAACTGGACCCCTTCCTGTCACCTTACACTAAAATTAACTCAAGATGGATTAAAGATTTAAACATAAAACCTAACACCATAAAAACACTAGAAGAAAACACAGACAAAATCATCCAGGACATAGGCATAGGCAAGGACTTCATGACTAAAACACCAAAAGCAACAGCAACAAAAGCCAAGATAGACTAATGGGATCTAATTAAAATTCATAGCTTCTTTACAGCAAAAAAAAAAAAAAATCATTAAAGTGAACCAGCAACAAACAGAATGGGAAAAAAATTTTGCAGTCCACCCATCTGACAAAGGGCTAATATACAGAATCTACAAAGAAATAAAACAGATATACAAGAAAAAAACAACCACATTCAAAAGTGGGCAAAGGATATGAACAGACACTTTTCAAAAGAAGACATTTATGAGGCCAACAAACATATGAAAAAATGCTCATCATTACTGGTCATTAGAGAATTGCAAATCAAAACCACATTGAGATACCATCTCACGCCAGTTAGAATGGTGATCATTTAAAAATCTGGAGACAACAGATGCTGGATAGGATGTGGAGACATAGGAACACTCTTACACGGTTGGGGGGAATGTAAATTAGTTCAACCATTGTGGAAGACAGCGTGGTAATTTCTCAAGGATGTAGAAATAGAAATTCCATTTGAACCAGCAATCCCATTACTGGGTGTGTACCCAAAGAACTATAAATCATTCTACTGTAAAGACACATGCACATGTATGTTCACTGCAGCCATGTGTACAATAGCAAAGACCTGGAATCAACCCAAATGCCCATCAATGATAGATTGGACAAAGAAAATGTGGCACATATACACCATGGAATACTATGCAGCCATAAAAAACCAATGAGTTCGTGTCCTTTGTAGGGACTTGGATGAATCTGGAAACCATCATTCTCAGCAAACTGACACAGGAACAGAATATCAAACACCACATGTTCTCACTCATAGGTGGGTGTTGAACAATGAGAACACGTGGACTCAGGGAGAGGAGCATCACACACTGGGGGCAGTTGGGGAGGGGGGTTAGGGGAGGGACAGTAGGGGGTGGGAAGGGTGGGGGGGGATAACATGGGGAGAAATGCCAGATATAGTATGCACCTATGCAAAACCCTGCATGACCTGCACATGTACCACAGAACCTAAAGTAAAATAAAATATATTAAAAAAATTTGGATACAACAGATGCTGGAGAGGATATTGAGAAATAGGAACACTTTTACACTGTTGGTGGGAGTGTAAATTAGTTCAACCATTGTGGAAGACAGTGTGGTGATTCCTCAAGGATCTAGAAATGGAAATTCCATTTGACCCAGCAATCCCATTACTGGCTATATACCCAAAGGATTATAAATCATTCTATTATAAAGACACATGCACCCATATGTTCACTGCAGCACTGTTTATGATAGCAAAGACTTGGAACCAACCCAAATGCCCATCAATGATAGACTGGACAAAGAAAATGTGGCATATACAACATGGAATATATACCATGGTATACTATGCAGCCACAAAAAACAATAGGTTTGTGTTCTTTGTAGGGACATGGATGAATCTGGAAACCATCATTCTCAGCAAACTGACACAAGAACAGAAAACCAAACACTGCATGTTCTTACTTATAGGTGGGTATTGAACAATGAGAACACGTGGACACAGGGAGGGGTGCATCACACACTGGAGTATGTTGGGGGCTGAGGAGTGAGGGGAGGGACAGCATGGCGCAGGGAGGTTGGGAAGGGATAACACTGGGAGAAATGCTTGATGTAGGTGAGGTGGGGATGGAGACAGCAAACCACCATGGCATGTGTGTATCTATGCAACAACCCTACAAGATCTGCACATGTACCCCAGAACTTAAAGAAAAACAAACAGAAGTTCTAAAATTATGTATACATGTTATATAATGTATTGTTACAAATTAGATGCCTATCTATACCTATATATCTAAAAGAAAAAAAGAATAAAAAAGCAAAACGGGCAAAATATTTTTTTAAAGTATGAACCTCTGCAATAAAATTTGTGAATCTGCAAAAAAAAAATGTCATGGTTTTATGGGTTTGTATGTCAAAGCAGGAGAATGCACATCGATGAAGACAAGGGAGATGGTAGGAATGAAGCATAATGTAGCAACCCTGCCTGCGGAAATGATGATGACTGTAATAGCCGCCCAGGTCCAGCCATCACAAAGTGTTGCCACATATCCGTCTCAGGTAATCCTCCCAACTATCCAACTAGGAAGTCAGGTAAGTAAAATTGATTCCTATTTTACCTACTTTAGGACAGTTATTTGCTACTAGAATGTTTTTTAAAATCTCTTCTCATCCTAAAGAAAAAAGATTTAGTTAAGTCATTTTCTTTCTACCCAAAAAAGGGAAAGGGACAAATTGACCAGCCTAATTTATCCCTTATTGTTTTGGCGATAGAGATGGCTGTTACAGGAGATGGCTCTGAATGGGCACTGAGAAATACCTGTTCAGAAGAATAATCAATGATAGCTTAGAAGGCCTGACACTGTTCCATTTATGTTTCTATCCTTCCTAATCGGGTTTTCTCCTTTTTCTCTGATGGAAGCAGCGTTCCATGGCAAGACAGGAAAACAATGTGGTGTTTCTTTCTATGGAATCAGTCATTTTGCTTTTAAAATTATGCTGGTGGATCTGCACTGCTAAGAGCAAGCATGATCATCCTTGCATTGTGAGTCCTAAAAGCTGAGGTTCTCAATCTGAGGACTAAGGCCAGATGGGGTCCCGGTGACAAGTCAGGGTGCATCTCCCTATGTGCACCCAGCAAAGCCTGCAGCCAGAAGAAAGGAAAGCCCAAGGCCGCCTGTGAGTCACACTATTATATTATCTAGGAAAACTATTCTTCATATTCTCAAATGTTGGAATGAGCTGTCCTTGAGAATTGTAAGGCACAGAGTCACTAAAACTAAAAAACACTCAGATGCAGAGAAAAGCATCCTGTGTGTGGGTGGCAGCTTTTCTAATGAAAACACTGGACTCTCCCTCTCCATATTGTGGGGATGAGAGCAATGAATATGGAGACTTGATATTAGTTAAGTGTCTACTTTGGACAGGCAACTAGGGACTTCTACTATGTTTTATATTAATTTTCATAATCTAAATAGGCATTGTTAGCCCTATTCACAGAGAAGGATGCAGAACACTAAATAGTTGGAATGAATTTTTTAAGAGCTGTTAATCAAACCTAGATTTGTCTATGCCAGGTTGAATTCTTTTTTCTACGGATCCTTGGTGAAGATGCAGAGGAAGAAAGAAAAGGAGCCAGTGATTTAAGTTAGAAGAGCAGATATAATAATAAGTCAGCAATGTGATGAAGATAGGAGCTCTCAAGCTCTCCGCTTTTGAACTTCACTCTTGCACAAGTGAATGGAATTCAGAGATTGTGGGAAAAGACCCCATCTGCTTCTGCTGGGGAGAAAACAGTCTTTATACTTCTCCGTCCTATAGACAACCTAGGTTCTGCTCTGAAATAACCGAGTCCATAACCCCCATGAAGAGAAGAGAAATACAGCGTGTGTCTTGTCCCCAGGAGGTAGGGTTTGGAGCTTGCAACTGGCATGCAGGGCTTGGGGTTCAAGCTCTTGCTCAGCCACTTTTTAATCTCTGTGTCAGAGAACAGATTACTAAATCTAGCCCTCAGCTCCCTCCACCGTAAAATAGGAATAATATCCACCTGGAGGCTTGCTGCCAAGATTTGCATGAGATCATGCAGGTAAAGAGTTAGCCTCTAGGATGGCTCAGTATCAGGTAGCCACACAGCTACCATGGCTGATACCCTGCTCCTTTTCTTTTTTCAAGCATAGCTTTTGCATTTCCCCAGACGTTGATGATTCTGCCATTCAGACAACTCAAAATGTGCCATCTTGTAGCATCATCCATGGTGGATAGCCTCCATCTTTGCCAAAAGCTCCAACTACAAAACTCAAGTACATAGTTCCTTTCTTTCTCTTTAAAAGAAATTGTTTCTGTGGTTTTGGGGTAAAGGCACATACACCATTTAAACTCTGCAAAGAAAATCAAGCGTTCATCTTTTAGATGCATTTTTCCTCCCTGAGTCTCATGCAATGCCCATTCTACCCACACTTAGGGGGCACTTGTTGGGCAACAGTGCCCTGGTACACGTATCAGGTCACCACAAGATGAAAGTGTCTATCTAGTCCCTCAGCCTCCCAGAATTCACAGCCTTGGGAAGTGCTTGGTGACACAGCACACAAACACCTGCTCCATCTCACAGTTTAAGCTTTCTGTTAAAGTCAGCAACAGAGAAGCCAAACCTACTTTCATGTAATCAACCATGGAAACTCAGATCCTATTAGTTTATAGCCTCTGGATTTACATTTCTTCTTTGGATACAGCTCTGGGGAAATTATTTTTCTCAGAGCATGTGGAGGGAGAGCTAGGAATCACAAAAATCACCATATGCAAGATTTCAGCTAGTGATCATATCTAGAAATGTCAAAAAAGCACTAGGATCATGCTGAACAATTCTTCCAAAGGCCAGAGACATCCCATTTACCCTGTCCCTAAATAAGATGCACCTCATTAAGGTTATCTATGTCAGATTCCTGAGAAACGGGTTGAGGGAGTCCGTCTCCAAAATATTTTGTTTACTTCCAAAAGCTGTTTCAAAGATCATGACACATTTCTGATTTTTTCATTTTTCTTTTTTGAGGCGGAGTCTCACTCTGTCACCCAGGCTGGAGTGCAATGGCACGATCTTGGCTCACAGCAGCCTCCACCTGCCAGGCTCAAGCAATTTTCCTGCCTCAGCCTCCCCAGTAGCTGGGACTACAGGCGTGCGCTACCACACCTGGCTTTTTGTAAAAAAAGAGGCCAAGGTCCCAGGAGGACACGAGGGTGGGGTGGGGAAAAAAAAAAAAAAAAAAAAAAAACAGCTCAAGGCAGGAGAAGACCCTTTATTCTCAATCCACCCTCTGCTCTCTGCAGTGGTGAATTCACAGCACAGTCCCTGACATGCACAGACACTACGTAGTGACCTGCTGAATACTGTGGGGATGAAGGTCAAGTACAGTGTATACAGAAGCAGCCACAGCTGTATTCACAATAATTTTGCAGGATTCCGCATGTGAAGGGGAGTCTCTTGGAGGAATGGAGGCAAAGGAATGGCTCTTGCTTGAGGCTTGAGTGTATAAGTACTGTAAGACAGGAACTGTGCCAGGTGGTATAAGTAATAAAGTAGTGACTGACCATCCCAGCAGATTGCCAGTGGGCTTGGTCCTTCAGGTGCCTGAACTATCCCCTTTGACCATCACATCCATTCTACATGCTTTTGCTCTCTCTTTTTATCATTGTCTTAGTTAATACTGAGTGTCAACTTGACTGGATTGAAGGCTGCAAAGTATTGATGCTGGGTGTGTCTGTGAGGGTGATGCCAAAGGAGATTATTTGTGCCAGTGGGCTGGGAAAGGCAGGCCCACTTTTAATCTGGATGGGCACCATCTAATCAGCTGCCAGCGTGGCTAGAATATAAAGCAGGCAGAAAAAAAAGTGAAAATACTCGACTGGCTTAGCCTCCCAGCCTACAGTTTTCTCCCATGCTGGATGCTTCCTGCCCTCGAGCACCAAACTCCAAGTTCTTCATTTTTGGAAACTGGACTGGCTCCCTTGCTCCTCACCTTGCAGATAGCCTATTGAGGGACCTTGTGATAACAGGATTTATAGATAGCCTATTAGTTCTGTCCCTCTAGAGAACCCTGACTAGTATGATCATCAAATAAACTCTAATTTTTAAAATCATGAGTGGCTGTATTATCCTCTCTTTACAGATTGGGAAATTGAGGCACAAAGGTTTAAAATATTGACGAAGTTCCTGTAAGTACACAACAGAGGTGGCCTGGATGAAATATAAACACTTGTGATTTATTACAGGCTTAGGCTATCCCAGTGGTGCTAAACATTGAAAATGTATTATCTCATATGACCTCAAAATTTCAGGAGGTAGGTTTTTATTCCTTCCATATCATAGGCAAAACAACAACAGAAACTTCACCAAGGTTTAGGTTAGGAAACTATCCAAGTAATATTTAAGCCTTTCTGCCTCTTGGACCTTTGCTCTGCATCACTATATGAAGCAATTTGCTTGATTATTTGCAAAGAATTTAACCAAGTAAGAACATTCCTGCCCGAAACCTGCCCTCTAGGTGACCAAAATGAGCAGAGTGAGAAATGGTCAGCACAGTTGTTTTGGCCAGCTTAGTAATTATATAGTAACAAAAGCAGATTCAATCAATTGCTTAGCAATTAGCCATTATAAGAAGACGGGAAAGAAATCAATTGGCTGTTTGGTTGAGCAGGAAGTATTTTAAATGTCACCACAGTGAGAGAAATATTTGATGATTTGTCTTCATAATGGTTAACTAATTGCAATCTTCACATTTTACTGCCTTGGAAAAATAACTCAATTCAAGAGACAGAGTATTAACACTTGGGGCTATTTCTCCTTTGTCTTCGTTAGCATCAAAGGGTGACATGTAAATTGATCAGTCTCTATAATTTAAGAAGACCCCCTCCTAATGAACAGCATCTTTGAGGGCAGAGTCAGTGTGTTCTTCATCATTTTGCCAACTGTATGTATGAACAGTATGGAGACATAGGGCAGGTGCTCAAGACATGATAGCATTTGAAAATAAATGACAATTGGAAAAAATACTGGAGTCTGTCCCTATTGCTGCATTCCCTTTAAGTGAAACTCTAGTGCTGTAAATGCGATTTGACTTTGGTAGAACTATGGTGCAGGATGGTAGCTATAGATTTGTTTACCCAGCAGGCTTTGCAACCCTTTCTTACATCAACCCACTGATCTGACCCATGATAATCAGCTGTGCCACATTCGTGGTGTCATGACATTCCTCCTCTTCCACCCATAATGAGATGTGCTTCTAGGCCAGCTGAACCCATTCATTTGGCCTCAGAGATGGCTTCAGCAATGGGCATTTGCCCAAAGTTGTACCAAACGTAATGCTCCTTGGAGTGTTCTTGTTAGATCTGTGTATTAGTCCATTCTCGTGCTGCAAATAAAGACATACCCAAGACTGAGTAATTTATGAAGTAAAGAGATTTAATTACTCATAGTTCTACGTGGCAGGGGAGGCCTCACAATCATGGTGGAAGGTGAATGAGGAGCAAAGTCACGTCTTAAACGGTGGCAGGCAGAAGAACTTGTGCAGGGAAACTCCCATTTATAAAACCAACAGATCTCGTGAGAATCTTAAACGGTGGCAGGCGGAAGAACTTGTGCAGGGAAACTCCCATTTATAAAACCAACAGATCTCGTGAGAATTATTCAGTATCACAAGAACAGTATGGAGAAAACCTGCCCCCACGATTCAATTACCTCCCACTGGGTCCCTCCCTTGACATGTGGGGATTATGGGAACTATAGTTCAAGGTGAGATTTGGGTGGGGACACAGCCAAACCACATCAAGCTCATAGGGAAGATTCCTCTTGCCTTTAATATTCACAGTGCTAGAAGGATGCAGCTTGGCACCAGCCTCTTTGACCAAGTGTCTGTGGCAGGAGAGGATCAGCCTACCATGCAAAAGGAGAGTACAAAGTACAATGGTGTGAGTCCTGGATCCAGCTGTTCTAAAGCCAGATGCACCCTTGGAGTTCCTGACTGTGGGGGTCAATAAATACCCTTTAGCCTCACCCATTTGAATGTGCATCTGTCACATACAACCTCTGTGTTCTGACTAACACAGTACCACTTTACAGCGACTGCAGTTATTTTTTGCCTCAGTTTGTTAATATTGGGGGCAGTCAGAAAAAAAAAGAACTAGAGGTTGAGAACAGCATGAGGAGGTAGTCTGCAGAGGAGTTCAAGCTTTGAAATAAATCTGCAGCAAGTCCCAGGGAGACTGGGGGCAAAGTAATCCTGATCAAAAGGAGCAGTTCTGCATGATGGGCTGGAGGCTGGGGCTTGCAGCTGAGGGTCTGGAATGATGGAAAAACACAGGAGGCAGGAATCCACAGAGCTCTAGGCAGAAAGGGGCCCTAAATTAGGATGACAGCCACACACAGAAAAAAGTGACCGCTTTTGCATTATCTACCACAAAGCAATAAATGAATTTACTTTATTGAAACAGGGGATTGAGTGCCTTTCCAAAGATTCTATTAAACGTAGCTAATAAATGTGGAAAATGCTCCATGCCCGTATTACTAATGTGGGATGAGTAGATGTCAATGAACTTCTATGACTGCGATCCTAGTGTCACAGCCAAAGTTAAAAATCGAGTCTTCCTGAACGTTCTCAGTCCAAACGCGCCTCTTCCCAGCCCTATATCTTGGTCACTGATGTGAAAACCCACCCTGACTACAGGAGACAGAAAAGAAGGCAAGGCGACAAGCAGCTAAAGAAGGTACAGTAAACTGTAATAATTGCTTATAAAATTTTATGGTTGGTCATTAATCCTAACCACCTCAATTTCTGAAAAGAAAGATTCATAGTCTTTTTAAATAGACGAAATTTGAGTTTATGGGAAACTTAATAATATTCATGCTGATACAATAAGAAATTCCAAGAGTCTTAAATTTCCTGCAGACTTTGAAGGGGAGGCAGCCTGTTATAGGGAAAGGACAGGTTTGGGAGTCAGGACCATGGCTAGAGCCTGGCACAGGGCTTTAAGCAAATCCCTGAATCTCTCTGAGCTTCAGTTTCCAGCTCCGGCAGATGGGGAGTGATGCTGGCTTCTTTAGGAAACCACCAAGTGGACTCAAAAAGAATACGTTAAAGTTCGGAGAGGTGCAGAGGCTGGTTTGCAGGCAGCTGCACCCAATAAGACAGAGCTGAAATCCTCACCCCCTCAAATCTTTTCAAATTATATCCAGAATATGGCCACAACCATGCCCCTCCCCTTCTCCCACCACTGTTCTGGGCCAAGCCCCTATCACTTCTAGAACCTGAGTGATTGCAGCTGTTCCCACCCTTGCCCCCAACCACAGTTTATTCTATTTTCCATCCATCAGCCAGAGCCATCCAATTGAGACGTAAACCAGATCACATCTGTCTGCACCAAAGCCCTTCAGTGGCTTTCCCACTCAATTAGAATAAACGCCAAAGTCCTCATGATGGGGTCCAGGGCCTTCTGTGATCTGGTCAAACCTTTTCTCCTATCTAACATCCCCTTGCTCCCTTTGTTTTCAGCCGCACCAGCCTTCCTATTGGTCCCAGAACATTCTGGACACAGTACTGCCCCCAGCTTCTGCACTCACAGTTCTTTTATCTAGAATGCTCAGCCCCCAGAGAGATATATCCCTGCACTCATTCCATTTCATCACTTCTCACTGAGGGCCTCCCTACTGAAAACTGCAAGCCACTCCCATCTCTAGCCATTGACCACCATAGCCCCTATCAGGATGTATCACAGCAACTGACACACCTTGCATTTTATTAACTTTTGATTTGTCAGGTTCCCTTCCTAGCAGGTGGACTCTTGGACAGAGCTTGGTCTGTTCTGTTCACTGCTGTGTCCACAGAATCTATAGCAGTTTTCATCATGTAGCTGTAGCTCAATGCGTTTTTGCTGAATGGAGAAATTAGTCATTTCTCTCTCCGAGTCAATCCAGAGCTGTGGGTTGCAAACAGCTTCTCCAACAAAAAACACCCCTGCTGGGGATTTCCCCTGCCAGTCTACATCCTAAAGGCCCTGAGGCTGCAGGCCAAGCTATAACCAAGCAGCAGAACAAGGCAGTAGAATCAGAGATACTGGTTCTGAATCACCCTTTGCCTCAAGTCATGGCTTCATCACGGATGAAGGGAAAGATAAAACCTAAGTCAACTGATATTTGAGGGGATTCAATGAGCAATATAAAAAGTCCAGATTCATGAAGGTGCTGTAATAATGCAAACGTCCTTCTTCCTTTAAGTGGTTGTTGTAAGGATTAAATTAAATTTTGTATGGGGCCAGGCGTGGTGGTTTACGCCTGCAATTCCAGACTCCAGGAGGCCGAGGTGGGTGGATCACTTGAGGCCAGGAGTTCAAGACCAGCTTGGCCAACATGGTAAAGCCCCATCTATACTAAAAATATGAAAATTAGCCGGGTGTGGTGGTGGACACCTGTAATCTCAGCTACTCAGGAGGCTGAGTTGGGAGGATCACTTTGAATCTGGGAGGTGGAGGTTGCAGTGAGCTGAGATCATACCATAGCACTCTAGCCTGGGAGACAGAGTGAGACTGTCTCAAAAAATAATAATTACAATAATAAAAAAATAAATTTTATTCATAAAAAAGGTTATAATTTTCATTAAAATATCTCCATCTCCCCATTTGCCCTTTACCACCTTCACAAGGGATCACAACAGCCTGCTTTGATAGGGCACCACTTCTTCTTCAGCTCCTTCTCCCTATCAAAACTCTTCTTCCACAGGAGAAGGAGTTGACTTGTCTCAAGAAGAGCTTGACTTCTCTCATTCTTTTCAAGTCAAGCTTTTGATTTTCCTCAGTGACAGCGAGCTCATCCGATATAATAATGCAACATTAGCACTGAGAAATTTAACTTTTTGTTACTCCTTAACCCAGTGGTTATCAATACTCATGATATACTACAGACTTGAGCAGAGATGGGGTGGATAAAACACAAAATACAACAAATACAAACATAAAGCAAATAACAAAAACAAAAATGAAACAATGACAATGGCAAAAATAGCATGACAACAAAAAGCAAAACAAGAGAAGTCAAATGGCTAAGGTGTCTTTAGGCCAGGCATGGTGGCTCATGCCTGTAATCCCAGTACTTTGGCAGGCCAAGGTGGGGTATCATAAGGCCAAGGGATTCAGACCATCATGGCCGACAGGGCAAAACCCCATGTTGTTTAGTAGACAACATGGAGTCTACTAAGCAACATGGGGTTTTGCCATGTTGGCATCTACTAAATAGACAAAAATTAGCTGGGTGTGGTGGTGCAAACCTGTAGTCCCATCTACTAGGGAGGTTGAGGCAGGAGAATCACTTGAACCTGGGAGGCAGAGATTGCAGTGAGGTGAGATCATGCCACTGCACTTGAGACTGGTGACACAGCAAGACTCCATCTCAAAAAAAAAAAGTCATTAAAAATAATACAATCTTAAAAGAGCAAATTTAATGACTAAATGCTATTTTATTAGGAAAATATCTGCTCTAAGGTACAATTTCTTTTCTTCCACTAGACAATACAGGAATGAAAAGGGGATGATAATTGATTTTCAGATATATTCCATGGATAAGACATAGAGGTTCTTGGGAAGTATATAAACAGGAGATGGGCAGGGAATCAGTGAAAAATGTTTTGAATACATAAATCTATCCATCAGTGACAGGAGAATCAGCAGTTGTGAGTTGTCACCTCCTATGATTCTGTTCCTGCTAATTAATCCAAACAACAGTGCCTGCTTATTTTATAGATTATTCCTGTTCTCATATGATAACTGGCAGAACATTTCCAGAAATAAACTGGACGAACATGTAAGTAGTAGAAATAGATTAAACATTTTCAGGAACATGGGTGGGAGTGTATTGCATTGAGGAAAATTCCTTAGATGAAGTGATACTGTTCAAGTATGAAAAATCATAACTTACCATGGTGAGAAATTACCTGCACTGCTTAAAATTCTCAGAGAAAATATGGTGTTTAGCATCAAATGTGACAAACTGATTTTGAACTCTTTCATTTTAATTCATCTCAATTTTTTGAAAAGATCTGTTTGTGTACATGGTTGACAATTTTTACAGCAACACAGAAGCTTATTGAGAAATTACTATGTGGGAGAAATTATAAGGTGCAATAGGTTAGGTGCTTTACATTTGCTCCTTTTATCCTCAGAGCAAAAAAACTTTTGAGTTATTACTTTTATATTTTCACATCAGAAATTTTGATATGCTCAAAGCCTCATAGCTTATATAAAAAAAAATGGGGTATGAATGTAAACCAGTAAAGAGCACACACTTGGAAGCCAGGCTGGCTGGATGCAAATCTCAGCTCTGCCACAACCAGCTATAGGATCCGTAGGGTTCTGTATCTCTCTCTCTTTATATATAAAATAGGGATAGTGGTAGTATCTGCCTTATAAGGTTGGTTGGAAGATCTTAAATATATAGATAGATAGGGAGGGTATGGTGGCTCCGGCCTGTAATCCCAGCACTTTGGGAAGCTGAGGCAGGCAGATCATGAGGTCAGGGGATCGAGAGCATCCTGGCCAAACAAGGTGAAACCCTGTCTCTACTAAAAACACAAAAAAATTAGCTGGACATGGTGGTACATGCCTGTAATTTCAGCTACTCTGGAGGCTGTGTGTGTGTGTGTGTGTGTGTGTGTGTGTGTGTGTGCTGTGTAGAGAGAAAGAGAGAGAGATAAGTAGATTAGAAAGAGGGGGCAAATGTATATATACCCACACACCTCACATGTACACTTTTAAGTGTGTATTAAAAATCAAAAAGAAAAAGAAAAAAATCAGCTACTATTTACACACATACCCTCACACACATAGGGCTTAGACATCACCAACACTAAATGAGCTAATGCATATATAATGTGGAACAGGAACTGCTACAAAAGTATCAGGTAGTATTACTGTCCTCATCAACACCCACCCTGGCCATCTGGCCTCACATCTTTTTTTTTTTTTTTTTTTTTTTTTTTTTTTTTTTTTTTTTTTTTTTTTTTTTTTTTTATGAGACGGAGTCTCACTCTGTCACCCAAGCTGGAGTGCAATGACACCATCTCGGCTCACTGCAATCTTCATCTCCGCGGTTCAACCGATTCTCCTGCCTCAGCCTCCTGAGTAGCTGGGACCACAGGTGGGTTCCACCACACCCAGCTAATTTTTGCATTTTTAGTAGAGATAGGGTTTCACCATGTTGGCCACGCTGGTCTTGAAATCCTGGCCTCAGTTGATCCACCTGCCTCAGCCTCCCAAAGTGCTGGGATTACAGGTGTGAGCCACTGCGCCCACTCCTGGCTTCACATCTACATCAAGCCTTGGTATCTGTAAAATAGCTCCTCTCTGGTGGTCCCAAGGTTCTGCTTCCCTCTCATGGAGTCCTTTTGGTTCAGGAATGTTACGGGGAGCACAATCCCATTGAAAGAAAAGCGTCGACAGAGCTTTACTTTTTAGATTTAATGTCAAAGGCCAATGATTGGTTTCAAAAGGTGAAAAATAAAAGCACCATAGATAAATCTTGGCTCTCATGAGCCTCCAGGTGGGGAAATTTACTACAAAATATATTCAAGCCAGAATCGGAAACAGCTACTCATTTTTCTGACTATTTTTTTTACTGAGGGGTGTGTGTGTGTGTGTGTGTGTGTGTGTGTGTGTGTGTGTGTGTAACCTCTAGAAGCTACATACAAGATGGCTGATCAATGGCAACATTACCTGAATCTCAGTCTCCCCCTCTACAATGAGTGTCATAACTTAGATGTTGATGTTCAAGTTGAGAAATAGGGGTGCCTTAGAGACTTCTTGCTCTGGAGTTTTGGGATTGGGGTGATGATGAAAACATTCTTTCTCCCTTACTTCCAGTCAAAAGCAATTCACCTAATGTCTGCTTTACTCAATGAATTTTTGAATTACATTTTATTTGAAGGACACATTTTGAACATCAAAAAACTTTTGCCAACCACTGTCTTGGATCCGTTTCAGCTCTGATGTGCTGACGTCTGAGACTAGAGCACCAGTTACTTTTCAAGCCTTCCATATAAAGCCCTCGCCTGAGCAGCAATGGCAGGTGCGGCCCCATCAGGGAGGGTCACTGGGTCCACAGCAAAATGGAAGCCAAACTAAACACACACTGACTTTGAAAAGAAACACAAGAACTTTCCCATATTAAGATTCTAAATGATGCTTTCTAAAAATGTCTGAAGAAAAATTGAGTTTAATTCCACCAGTTGAGGCTATGATGATATTATGGGCTTTTTCTACAGGACTTGGTATGTACCCAATTCCTATGTGTAGCATATAACTCACAGATTTAATTATAGATCTTCTTCACTCCCTAGTTCCCTAGGAAACAAATCCATGGCTTCATGTCTTGTGCATGGAAGGTCACAGCAAGAAGATAAATATTTTCTGCATTTTGAAACTTTATCTAGAGGTCACAGGTCTGCAAGTCAGCAGACGAGAGCTCTTCAGCCAACAGCCAAAAGCTGCTTTGTTTGACTAATATCAGTGATACTTAAAACCTTTTGTGTTTATCTCAAATAAAGCACTTCCCACTTAAATGGCTAAAAATTTTCACTATCTCTTTTCCTTTTTTTCAGATTGAAATACAAATAAAATAAATAGTTCCTTTAAATGTTTCTGAGTTAAGATAAAGGCTGTTTATAACAATAAAAAGAACGGACGTTATCCGAAAAATCCAAACTAATTTTAATCAGGGGGACATTGCACATCAAAGTTCTTTTTTTTTTAACTGTAAATCAAGCAGAAAACTGCCACAACTGGAGAGTTACACTGAACATCTGAAACAAGACGGACAACTAAAAGCAGAAAATTCAGGAACGGAAAAATGCAAATGCCTTTAAATATGTGATAAAAAGAATCACAAAGTAAAGACACATTCTTCCTTGTGACGTGGGAAATCAGTCTCATTTCACTTTACAATTTTGTGTATTTATTACTCTCTGAAATTGGTTTTTGCTCATTCCCATTAGCATCACTTTCTTAGTCCTAAGTGAGGATTAAATGGGAAAATACAAGTAAAGTACTTTGTAAACCCAAAAGAGCTATACAAATGTTAGCTATCACAATAAGTGTTTAGAGGATAAATTCTTAAACACATTCCTTTTGATCACAGTGTGGCATGACTAACAGAGAGTTTCAAGTGTCCGCAGACTTTAAAGGACAAAGCTTAGAGACCGGTAGCAGTTATAAACTTCACCTTTCACGTGGAGATCATAAAGTAAACACATGTGACCATTCAACAAAACTCACAGAAATGTCCCAGAGGGGTTCAAAAGATGAGTTATTTTCCCCAGCAGAGTACAGCAAACCCATGGTGGACAGAAGACCAAGGGGTGGGAACCTGGGATTATGACTCTTCCAGCTTCTCCTGCAGCCTCAACAATACACAGTTTAAAGTTTTAGTTGGAGACAAGAGCCATTAGAGGATGCTTTCTTTGTCAGTGTAGCAAAAGATCCAGATGAGGAGAGAAACTAGAAAGTGATATAAGGCCTGACTAGCAGGAGGCAGGAAGGATTAGTTAATCATCATTTCCTTTCAAAAAGCATCAGGCAAAAGTACTTTTGCTCTGTTTAAGGGCCTCCACAAAATAATAGTTAGGATGTAGCTAGCATTTGTTTAGCAATTACTGAGTACCAGACAATATGCGCTTTTCCTATGTTCCCACGTAGTCTCACGACAGCACTGTGACCCTGGTAGGGCACATTTGGAGGGAAATGCAGCTCCTGTTTGCAGCTCATGCACAGAAGAGATGGTCTCTAAGTCAGAGTCTCTGTGCCCAACATCTATGCTCCAAATCATCACCTAGTTAGAAGGACGGTTCTGACCATTCTGCAATCAACATCTCCATGGGAAATCTATGCAAATTGTGGTTCCTCTCTTTCCAGAAAAATACACACACACACACACACACACAATTTGCCTATGATTTCAGGTGTTCAGAGACTTCCTCAAGTCCACCCAGGGACCAAGGGTGAACATTCCAGGTTAAGAAGCTCTGTCCCACAGGCCTTCCTGGCTCCAAGTCATCCACTCTTCTTCCCCTCTTTACAGCATGGGGCTCAACCCAACCTTCCTAAGTTTCTCCTATTTTGAACTCACAAAATCAGCCAGGCATATAATTCTAGCTCAGGTATATTTTAATGATGACATAACTGAGGTATTTTTGCTTTATTAAATAAAAACGAAATATCAAGTACTACAGCCCAAGATGTGGTCAGAGAAACCTTCCAAACTTGATGGGACTTCTGGTATTAACCACAGTAGTGGTTCCTTCATGGGACACCTGGGTACCTAGGCTACAGCCACCCAGAGCTTGTTAGCAAGGAGGTCCACTGGACCCCTCTGCAGACTTACTGAATTCAAATGTAAAGGTGGGGATGGGAATTCACTTGATTCTGTGAACAAATTCCCCTTGTCAAATTGGGACACGTTGCAATTAAACACCTGTCTTGGACTGAGAAGAAATTAAGTCTCCTAATCCCAAATTATTTGCCTGATTCCTCATTTCTTGGCTGCAGAGCCTTCAATAGATGTGATGATTTCTGACTCTCTGTCTACACATTTCTATCTCAAATACTCGATAGTGTGATCAAAATTCAGTCAATAGAACAATTTATTTAAACACATCATTGTGTTGAGAAAATGGATTTGAAATACCCAGTGCTAGTGGGAAATAAAATGTTTGTGATTTATTCCTTTAAACCAATAATGTCCCCAAATAGGATGCTCATTAAATTGCTAAAATTGTAATGCATGAATTTAAATCTGCTTAAATCGAATGCCTTCATTCGAGAGAAGTTCGCTTTTAATAGGATTGTGTGTTTTCTGTAACAAAAAAAAACACATTTTGTTGTAAATTGGGGATTAAAATAAACAAACCAACAAATGACTAGAGCATCACGGATTAAGCAGCCTTTGTTTGTTTGCTTTAAAGAACATTACCTAGAGTGATCATTTTTCTAGAATTAAAATTGGCATGCATAGTCTAATAATTATGTATGTGAAAAGAGGGCATGGTTTTGGGGGTCTGCATAGTTTCAAGATAATAGGGCTGCTGGGATCTTATGTGTTTTCACACAGAATATGCAAAGCACACACTTCAAACATATGGCTTCTTTAGGTTATAACTGGAGAAAACTTAAATGATGGGACACGTCTTTGCAGATCTGATGTCATTTCAGTTAGCACCATTCATGTAGCTACCACCAAATGGTGAATCCTAGGTTAAAAGTCTCATGTTCTAAGCCATTGAAGTTGGTTCTATTCCTTGGTGCTGTTTTTGTAAAAACATAGATTATAATAATCCATATTAGGATTGTTCCTGGGAAGCTTGTTTGTTCCTAACCTTATATTTAAGAAGAAAAGGATATGAAAGAAAATGCATTCATTGTCTGATCTTATTTTTCAATTTGTATTTATTTCCTCCAAAGACTACAATAGCAAAAATAAAGTTACCTCAACACCATTGCAATTCTCTTAAAATATGTTGATTGATTTAGTGCTATGTGATGGAGAATGTTTTCCTGTTTTAAAAAAACTTACTTCTAAAAGACAATGAACCTAATGAAATTTAAAAACAGAATAAGTCAGTAGGCTCCAAAGTCACTTTGTTTTCTAAGTAAAACAAAGTTTACTTTTAAGGGAGAGAAATCATACTATAAAAGCTACAAACAGTGGCCTACAGAAAATATATGAATTAAAATCAAATGCTCAAAGCAGCCACTGAAAGTAAGTTATTTTCCAATCATTTTCTGTTCATTAGCACTTGTAAATTTAAAAAAAAAAAAAAACTTAGCTGGGTTTGGTGGCTCACAACTGTAATTCTAGCACTTTAGGAGGCTGAGGTGGGTGGATCACTTGAGGTCAGGAGTTTGAGACCAGCCTGGCCAAGACGGTGAAACACCATTTCCACTAAAAATACAAAAATTAGGAGGGTGTGGTGGTGGGTGCCTGTAATCCCAGCTACTTGGGAGGCTGAAGCAGGAGGATTGCTTGAACCCGGGACGCAGAGATTTCAGTGAGGGGAGACCATGTAACTGCAGTCCAGCCTGGGTGAAAGAGCCAGACTGTCTCGAAAAAAAAAAAAAAAAAAAAAAGAGAGAGAGAGAGAGAGAAAAAGTAACCTATTTTGATAGGAATATATGTTGAACCAACTTCAGTCTGATGCTAAGGAATGCTTCTTTTAAGTGGAAAAAATAAGTCATTTGTATTTAATCCTAAATCTAGAGGCAATGTAGCGCTGGAGAAGACCACAATTCCAGAAATCTGGAGAGACTAATTCAAACTCTGGTTCTGTGACTTCAGGCAGGTTACTTAACACCTCTCTAGGGAGGTTCCCTTTTCTTGTTAGTAAAATCTGGTCGTGTTAGCATTTGCCTAATAGGGTTGAGAGATTTAGGGAGATAATAGCTTGCAGTGCTTAGGACACTGCCTGGAACACAGAGAGTTCTGCGGTCTTATGGGAAATGTTGATTTCACATCAATGGGACTACATATCCCAAAGGCTTTCCTGTATTTCTTGGAATCCAATAACTCCTTACTAAGGCAGTTTTCCAAGGAAGGGGATTGAAAGTCCCACCACATCACCACTACATTTGCTCTGATGTGAGACTCGGATTCCATGACCGCTAATAGGGTGGCACATTTGTTGAGACTTAATGCATACACGTCCTATGAACAAATACTTCCGCAAAAATATACCTCCCTTTTTGACCAAGGCATGTTTTTCTTGCATAATGAGAAGCCCGAACAAACTGTTCTAGAAAATAACTGCACATCTCTATATGGCTTCCAGAAGCATCTTTAATAAGTTAGGGGAGAGTGAACCAAACACTGGGAGGATTCAAGGCCAGGCTATTTGTGCACCTTAATGAGCATTAATCAAAGGTCTTATTCCAGGGAAAAGACTGGAAGATGAAAAAATACAAAGCCAACCTGTCAAGGACTGTATGGATTCTACAGAAATAAGCTATGATTGTTAGGGTCATTAGCAGGCTTTCTGACATTCAACTATAAAACGTTATTGATGAACACAGAGTGGGAAAAATTATATACTCCATTTAAATAAAATCAACCACATAACACATATAATTCACAGAGCGATCATTTTTAAAAATAGAAAATTGAAATTCAAATCAGCATTTTAATGGCCCAGTGATCCAAATATTAAATTGATAATCAGGTCTGAGTGATTCGCATGACTAGCTGGAAATATTCTTATAATTCTATAACCATCTATGAAATGCCAGAAAATTCACATGTTCAGAAACCATGGTCCCAAGAAGAATCTTAGACTATCAGTGCCAGAGGGGACTTCAGACATGATCTAAATCAGTGGTTCTCAACTGTCAGGAGGGGGAGATTTTTCCCTGATTGGGATGTTCTTCTGGAGACATTTTTAGTTGTTGCCGCTGGGGGAGGAGTCCTGCTGGGAGCTAATGGGTAGAGCCAGAGGTGCCTTAAACATCCTTTCCTAAGCACAGGGCAGCCTCCCACAATATACTTATCTGCCCCAAATGTTTATAGTGCTGAGGCTGAAAAACCCTAATTAAGATCAACGTTTTTCACTTTACAGAACAAAGAAGCCTAAACCATGGCTTTTCACTGAACCAACAGTTGTGAATCTAAACAGGACTAGATTTCAGGGGTCCTGGTACTATTGTATTTCTATGCTAGGGTTTCTCCCAGCTCCATTATTCCTGCCTACCTACCCACTTATCCTCAATCTATCATTCAAAATTTATTAAACTCCTAGTATGTGTTTGGCACTGGGAATACATCAGTGAACAAGATAAACAGTCTTTCTCCTGTGTGTTTACAGCATGGTGGGAAAAGCAGGTATTAGGTAATAATACCACAAATAATGATCATTGTGATAAGTGCCTCATGAGAGCACACAATAGGGGAACTCAATTTGGTTTGGCATTCTTTTGTTCTCAAACCAACTCTCCTAATGCAATATTCGACCACATATCTAAATATCCCTAAAAGAGATTTTGAATAACAGGGGTGGGTCTTGACAGGCAATCCCTATGTAGAGGGGACCTTACTACGATGGTGGAGGTAACAGTCATGGTTCCCATTCACTGGGGACTCACCCTGCACCAGGCACTTTAGTAAGTGCTCTTCTTATATTTAATCCTCACAACAACACTAAGAAACAGGTAGTATTATCCTGATAATCTCCAATTTACAAGATCTCCATATTTTGGATGAGTAGCTTGGCTTGGGGATATGACATGGCCTATCATAGCTGAGTTAAACTTTCAGGAAAGCGATTGAAATTGACGTGCTTATTCATTGAGGGTTCCCTTTGTGCTGTAGCAGACCTGGGGATGGTGTCAGAGTATCACTGGCGATTTGGTGATTAGTCCCCACCTTTGAAGAACTAGCGAGGGAAGGAAAGGTCGTTTGAAGGAAGCAGCTGAGAACAGGCAATGACTTATGGACAATGTTATCAACTGCCATATTTAAGATAAAACAAAGTGGCAAAGATCTGAGTATTTGAGGCTCAGAGGTATGTTCTTAGAACTGCTGTCTAAAATGTTAGCCACTAGCCACATGTGGCTATTACTATTAAATAAGATTAACAATCCCAGTTATTCGGTCACACCAGCCACAGCTCAAGTACTCAGCAGCCAGATGTGGTTAGTGCTTATCATACTGGATGTACAGATGTAGAACATTTTCATAATCACAGCAAGTTCTAGTGGACAGCAGTGCCTCATGGTAGCATCCAGTGGTAAGAAACTCTCTAGTTGCCATTCCTAGGGTGACGTCATCCCACTCATAGTTTGGGACCTCAGGCCAACTCTGGCTCAGGCTGATGTTGGAGGAAGGGAGCTAAGGGCTTGCTCAGACTTAAGATCCATGCACAACAGAGCTACAATCCAGGACTCAGACAACTTTGGAATGAGAAGCGTTCTTACGGATTAAACCTCTGCCTTCATTTCATCAAGCAATTAAGGACTTACATCCCAAACTCTCTCCTGCTTCACCATGGTAAGACATGCCTGCTTACCCTTCACCTTCCACCATGATCATCAGTTTCCTGAGGCCTCCCCAGCCATGTGGAACTGTGAGTCAATTAAACCTTATTTCTTTATATATTGCCTAGTCTCAGGTATGTCTTCATAGAAGTATGAAGACAGACTAACACACATGGCTCATGAACTAAAGTTTTCATTTTATTTTAATTAATTTAATGGCAAATTTAAGTAACCAGAGGTGACTAGTGGCTACCTTACTGGACAGTGCAGGTCTGGAACCTGAATTGAGCTTCTGCATACAAGCATGAAGGGTCCTCTTTATGGTCAGGAAGTATAAAGTTTATTCTGGCTCAGAAATATTCTGAATCACGAGGGGTCACTTGCTTCTGTCTTGCTTTAATCCATACAGCTCTGAGTAACTTTGAAACATTGGTCAAGATAACTTGAATATATTGGAAAGACAAGTGAATCTTTTAAAAAGGAAAAAAAAAGATAGTGCCAAGTAAGAAGATGGGATTTATGAACATCTTTGAGTGGAGTTATTACATGCAGCCTTAATGGGAAGGGATGGATTGTAAAGTGAGACTGATGATAGAATTCGGGATTCAAGACATGTTAAGTGATGTGACAGAGCCTGAACTGACCTCATCCTCTTCAGAACACATTTATTCCTAAACTTGATAAACCATCAACTCTCCTGAAACAGAAAAGTAGCAGAGAGATTTCACAGGACAGACTTCATGCTGACCAACCTCAACGCATCAGATTTGGGTTTTCTGTGCATCTGTCCCCATAAGTCCCTCGCCTTTCCCTCAGGTGAAAACTGGAGGAGTGTTGTTATTGTCTGGGCAGACCTCTACGTGCTGGTGTGATGACGGCTTTGGAATAACCAGGGATGTGCCTGTTCTGTTCCCTGGGTCTGGGATGGTATGCTCTAAGTCATAAGAGACAGGAAGCAGAGTCTCTCAGGAACCGCAGTGTGGCAGAATGCAGGACAACAAGACGGATGTTAGGAAGGTAACAGGGAAGGAAAAAAGGGCACAACCTCAGTTCTGTTTTCTAAAGAAAGAGGCCCAGCAGGTAGGGAGAGTCAGGGATTTGGCTGTGTACTCCATAGTTTTCAAAGCCTTTTTAGTATAGTTTGCCAAATTTCACAGTTAAAAATACAGAATTTCCCAGTAAAGTTAGAATTTCAGATAAACAAAAACAAATTCTTTTTTTTTTTTGAGACAAAATTTTGCTCTTATTGCCCAGGCTGGAGTGCAATGGCGTGATCTCGGCTCACCACAACCTGGGTTTAAGTGATTCTCCTGCCTCAGCCTTCACAGTAGCTGGGATTACAGGCATGCACCACCACACCTGGCTAATTTTGTATTTTTAATAGAGATGGGGTTTCTCCATGTTGGTCAGGCTGATCTTGAACTCCTGACCTCAGGTGATCCGCCCACCTCGGCCTCCCAAAGTGCTGGGACTACAGGGATGAGCCACCACGCCCGGCCGAATTCTGGCCTCATTCTTTAGTAATTAGTATGGCCAGTGCAATAGTTGGGATGTACTTATTCTAAAATACTACACATTGTTTATCTGAAATTTCAAATTAATGGAGTCTTGTATTTTAGCTGGTAACTCTATTCATGAAACACCAGTCCCAAGAGATCTTGCCTTAATAAAAAGAGATGCACGGTTAACTATACACTGGAAATGCCACTTACTTTATCACCCTCTCAGAGATTCCCCAAGATAATAGCATATTTAAAAGCTCTGACGTCCAGGCATGGTGGCTCATGCCTGTAATCCCAGCACTTTGGGAGGCCAAGGTGGGCAGGTCACCTGAGGTCAGGAGCTCAAGACTAGCCTGGCCAACATGATGAAACCCCATCTCTACTAAGAAATACAAAAAATTAGCTGGATGTGATGTTGGGCACCTGTAATCCAAGCTACTTGGGAGGCTCAGGCAGGAGAGTCACTTGAAACCGTGAGGCAGAGGTTGCAGTGTGCTGAGAACGAAACCATTGCACTCCAGCCTGGGCAACAAGAGTAAAACTGTCTCAAAAAGAAAAAAAATCCCAACTCTGATAAGTTCCATAGCAAATATTCCCATTCCTCTTTAACACGATACTTTTTAAACTTGAAAACACAGAGCCCAGCAATAAAGTAGTTTAAATGTCGGCCCCAGGGTCAGACTGCCTGAGTTCAAACACTGGATTCACAAGCAGGAGACAGTATGAGCAGGAAGAAGTTATAACCAGAGATTCTGGCTGGGCATGTGTAAGTGGCAGAGTCATGGCACCAGTCTCACAGCCTTAATGTGAGAATTACATGAATCAATATAAGCCTGTCACAGGGTAACTGCTTTGTGAACATTAGTTTTAATAGTCACATCAGTGCCAAGTACCTTTCCCAGCAAGGTCTAATAACATCCAAGCAAAACAATGCATGCAAATTGGGACATGTTAACTGTAGACTAAGGTGGGGTGTAAACTGTAGACTAAGGTGGCTCTGTTTAGCATCAAATAAATCCCTTTGACTTCAGCTCATTATACTTGATGAAATGAGACTTTTTAGTGCAGTAGAAGGTTCAGTAGATCAAATCCTCTGATGGAATTATGCTCCACTCTGAAGGAAGCTATTTAGCCTTCTTTATTTTATTTTTTTGTTTGTTTTTTGCTTTTATCTACTATTTTGTTTGTGAGGGCTGTTATAACACAATACTGTTATACACAATACTGTAGATTGGGTGGCTTAAGCAACAGAAATTGATTGTCTCACAGTGCAGAGCCTGGAAATCTGAGATCAAGGTACTTCTGAGGTCTGTGAAGAGGAATCTGTTCCAGGCCTGTCTTCTAGCTTCTCATGGTTTTTTGTTGCTGTATTTTTGTTTTTGTTTTTGGATTTTTTGCATTGTATGGCAATTTTGGGCTTGTATATGCATCATTCTAATTTCTGCTGTTATTTTCGTTTTTTACTTTTTTTTTTCTGTTTTGAAATAGAGTCTCTCTCTGTCACCTAGGCTGAACTGGAATGGTGTGATCTCAGCTCACTGCAATCTCCACCTCTGGGATTCAAGCAATTCTTGTGCATCAGCCTCCTAAGTAGCTGGAATTACAGTTGTGCACTGCCACACCTGCTAAATTTTTCACATTTTTAGTAGAGTCAGGGTTTCCCCATGTTGCCCAGGCTGGTCTTGAACGCCTGACCTCAACTGGTCTGTCTGCCTCAGCCTCCCAAAGTGCTGGGATTACAGGCGTCAGCCACCGCACCCAGCCATCTGCCTTTATTTTCATGTCGTGTTCTTTCTGTGTGTGAGTCTATCTCCACATTTTTCTTTTTTATAGGCAAAGACATAATTTACTAGGGTCCACCCAAATGACCTCAGTTTAACATGATTACCCCTGTAAACATTCTATTTCCAAGTAAGGTCACACACTGAGTTACTGAGCATTACGACTTCACCGTATGAATTTTTGTAGAGCATGATTCAACCATTACAGCTACCCCTGAGAATGGGCTAATGTGTACCACCTATCTCACCATGCAGGATTACAATAAGGCTTAAATAAGAGAGTGTGGAGGGGCAGCTTTTGACAAAGCTGACAGCATTATAAAATGGCAAGATAGACATTAAATTTCATAAGTTGATCTGCACTGGAAGTGGTATTCAAACCTTTGCAAGAAAGACGCTAGGAAACTGTTAATCTTCCTACAATTCTGCCTGAAAACATATAGCTAGGGACTCCATGCTTCAGAAAGACAAAAAGGTTCTGGGGAAATGAGAGAGGCATGCCTGCAAAAGAGCATGTGATTTGCAGTGTCACTAAATCCCCTGATGGCATATAGGAAATTGGAGACAAAAACAAGGAAATGGAGATAGAGACACAGATATCTCAAAATTTACTGTGCACTTATATCAGCCGTTGTCCTAGACACAGAACTTGCCAAATGTTAATCTAGAACACAAAGATTATTTATGGGCAGTCCCTTTTAATAGAATGAGTAACCTAATTAGAAAAGCTTCTGATACAGTTTGGATCTGTGTCCCCACCCAAATCTCATGCTCAGTTGTAATCCCCCATGCTCGAGGTGGGGCCTGGTGGGAGGTGATTGGATCATGGAGGTGAATCCTTCATGAACAGTTTAGCACCATCCCTGTGGTGCTGTTCTCACGAAAGAACTTCTCACAAGATTTGGTTGTTTTAAGTGTATAAGCCCCACTCTCTTGCCCTGTTCCTATCATGCAAGACATGCCTGCTTCCCCCTTGCCTTTCACTATGATTATAAGTTTCCTGTGGCCTCTCCAGAAGCAGAAGCCACCATACTTCCTGTACAGCCTGCAGAACCGTGAGCCGATTAAACCTCTTTTCTTTGTCAATTACCCACTCTCAGGTATTTCTTTATAGCAATGTGAAAGGCCGAATAGAGCTTTCCTAGAAAAACGGAGGCGGGACAAGTAAAAAGGCTGATGGGGAAGTTGAGTGGAGGAGAAGGGGATAGCAAAACGTTGTCAATTTTGTCACTTTCATTGATGCTGGATCTGTTCTCTTCATTTTTGGAAAACTAGTTAGAAGGGTCACTGATGTTGAAAAGTTTGGTCCAATCAGGACATGGGCACAGGCCTACAACTCCCATACCTCTCACGCACAATGTTACCAGGTAACATAATAAACTCTTGGACTTTCCATTTTACTCCATCAATAACTTTTAAAATTTAGATATATTTTAAGGATGGGTGCTTAGAAATACTTGTTTAAAGGGAATCTGTTCAGGATCGTCCAAAGCAGAATCTCTTGTTCCTCACTACAGTATCGTTGAAGAATTGTATTCAAAATTCCCACAATTTTAAGTACTGAGACTGACAGACAGCTAACAGGAAAATCTCAAAGGCTGAACTATCAAGTGGAATTGGGAGAAAAATGGAATTGGTGAGTTTCTCATGCTTTGCCTCATGAAACAGAGTAGTATCTTGACTGGAAAACTGGAAAATGCTCTTCTGTGGTCATCTTCCAGTTTGGAAACCCCATGTCTCTATCAGTCAAGCAAACACTCCTAAACATCCTGATCTCTCATCACCCCTGATTTCCTACTTCCAGGGTGTGACGGTAGCTTTGAGAAAACAAGTAGGTTGTGAAGGGTGGGAGTCAGAAAAAATGATCATGGTTTTTCTTTCTAGAGGAAAAATCAAAGCAAAAGTAATTAAGGCAGTTTTGAAATCTGTGTGTATTTTAGAAGGGTTTATTGTCATATGTTAAGACATATAAAACTACGAGTGTTGGAACAGTGTGGCATTTTTGCAAAATTTAATATATGAGATGGTCCCAAAGTAAACTGTTGTATGTATTAGAGCTTAAAGTCACATGAAGGCTATGTGACAAAACCAGAAAAAGAATGGGTATTTAAAATAAAATAACATTTGAAAGGAAAATTGATTTGCAGAGTAAAAACTCAAAACAAGACTTTACATTAAGCCATACATCAAAAGTAAGTTCTAGATGGACTAAAGAATCAAATGTGAAAATGAAGCCATAAAAAGTTAGAAAAATATATGCATTCATGTAGCTTGGATTTTGGAACAGGCCAAGATTGTTCATTGTAAAAATCAGAAAATAAGCCCTAAGGAAAAAATGGTATTGTGTTTGACTAAAGATTTAAAAATTCCGTATTTCAAAACATCAAATCAAATTAACTCAAACAACAGGCTGGCATAAAAGAAAGGCAACAAACATATGACAGGCAAGAGATTAATATCCACAATAAGTAGTGAGCGTTTAGGAATCAACAGGGAAGCCATTAAAAAACAGATGGAAAAAGGAAGAGAATATGAACAGGCAGTTGCTTCAAAAGTCATGGAGAAAGAAAAAAATACCTCACCACTGTTTTATAAATGGCAAAAAAAAAGAAAAAAAAGAGGCCACAGTACCTTATCATTTTCATCAATCAAAGTGACACATTTAAGAAACCTTAGCACTTAATGCTGGCAAGCGTAAGTAAGGTAAACAGGGACTGTAATATGTCATAGGTGGAAATAACGTTTAGTGTTATTTCTTTGCAAAACATTTTGATAATTACATTTTAATTGTCAAAGGAATTTACTTTTTCAAAACAGATATCAACTTCTAAGCATTGAGGCTAAGAAATTAGATCACTGTGGACAGACATCTGTGTATCTGAATGGTCATGACAGAACTGTTTAACTGATGACTGGTGGGAAACGGAATAATCAAAACTAGTGGCAAGTTTCAATGAACTGAGACTCCATGAGATGTTTTCTTAAGTGGATATTAAATACCACGGTTTGGAAGAACTTTATGAAGGGAACATTCCCAAAAAATAAAGCATAATTTTAAAAGCAGAACACAATTTGAACATAGAGTCTAATCTTACATATGAATATAGGAATGAATATGTATTTAATTATATGAATAGAAAAACATGGGTGTAAAAACACTGAAATGTTATCAGAAGCTACCTCTGAGTGGTAAAATTACAAGTTCTTTTCTTAATTTATTTATTTTAGCAGCAACAGTGAGCATACCTTTATAATCAGAATAAGTTAATTTGAAAATAAAATACTGGAGTCAGCATTTTGGAGGTGTTAGGTAAAGTTGACTGTCATTTTGTATCCATTCATGAAGTGGCTACTATTAGTATTTGGGCTAAGGGAGGGCAGAGGCATTTGGCAAACTGCTTCTGCTGGAAAGAAGCCTATTGTCATATATATATATTTATATTTATATATTTTTTAAATGGATGGCACTGTCCATTGAATGGTACCCAATACCCAGCTGAGCTATTTGGGGTTTTCTGCTTTATTTTTAAAATCAGCACCACATTTACTTATTTGTAAAATAAATAAATAAACAACACTAAAAGAAATAAATAATATAAGTTTTGTTTTAGATTCAGGAGTACATGCGCGGGTTTGCTATCTAGGTATACCGTGTGACGCTAAGGTTTGAGTGAGATTGGTCCTGTCACCCAGACAGCACAGTATCGAGTACACTTTCCCACCCTTGGACTCCTCTTTCCCTCCCTACTCTAGTGGTCCCAGTGTCTACTGTTGCCATCTTTATGTCCACAAGCAGCCACTGTTTAGTTCCCACTTACAAGTGAGAACATGTGGTACAGTATTTGGTTTTCTATTCCTCCATTAATTCACTTAGGATAATAGCCTCTAGCTGCATCCATGTTGCTGCAAATCCTGTGACTTTATTTTTTATGGCTGCATGGTATTTCATGGTACATACACTACATTTTTTTATCCATTCCACCCATTGATGTGTACCTAGGTTGATTCCATGTCTTTGCTATTGGGTCTAGTTGAGATGAGCTATTTGAAAATGGGAACCCGCAGCAGGGAGAATTTTCAAAACAGGACAATTTTTTTAAAAAATGTAGCTAAGCTGGGCATGGTGTTGTGTGCCTGTAGTCCCAGCTACTCAGGAGGCTGAGGCAGGAGAATCTTTGAACCCAGAAGGCGGAGGCTGCAGTGAGCTGAGATAACGCCACTGCA